>NW_022145834.1:599861-656517 GCF_002938485.1 Sitophilus oryzae
TCAACGAACACCTCAGTAGATTGAAGCTAAGAAACAACAGTGACTGCAGATTAGGGCAAACACTAGAACCTCATCACTGAGTGCGCCGAAACGACAACCATTCGTGCTACAAACTTTGGTACGTTTGATATCGGAGATGGAGAACTACCCTCTGTAAAACCGTCTCAGATTCTGGCTTTTGTCAAAGCCCTCAGAGTGTATAATGAGTTATAATTCAAGAAAGATCTATAAGGTCGAGGTGATTAACCTCCTCCTTCCTTCTATAGTTCAATCTATGTAGTAGACATCAAATAGAAATGAAATTAATTTTATTTAACTATCAATATTTCTCACAAAAAGGCTCATTTCGACTAGACAAATAAAATAACGTTTTTAATTTTGCCCTCTTGTATTAAAGGTCTTTTCTCAATATCAGTCCGATGATAAAGAGTTACGGCCGACACTAATACAGTCTCTCTCTCCTCGGTGAGGAGGAAAGAGGAGGAAGAGGAGTAGAGCGGAGCAAGGGAAAAAGCAAAGGGTTGAAAATCGTAAAATAAGGGACGCTAGCCCCTATAAGACTAATTAGTTATCAAAGAGTGACAAAATTTTCGATGAGCTGGGGTGGAATTCAAAGTAGAGAGAGCCAGGCCGTCGAGTTGGGTCTCGATGTTCGCTCTGTGCCTTTTCAATGATTTTGTTTTGATTCGACCTCGCTCCGATAATACTTCGTCTTTCTACTATTCCGTTACTTTTGAAACTGGAATTCGAAGCATCTCAAGATGTTCCATTTTGTCCAAAAACGTACAATCTTTATTTGTATTAATTGTATTTTCCTTTTATCTAGCAGGTTTATCCGAAATGGGGTAACTAATTTCAGTAATTGCACAATTATTATAAGAAGGCATTAAATAGAAGTTATACAGGGTGTCCCAGAAATAAGTGCAAGTATTTTAACTGGTAGTATAGTTTCTAGCCCAGAAACACGCCTATGAGGTTTTTTCGCGAAAAAAAAAAATTGAAAATTCGATTTTTTTTTAGTTAAAAAACATAATTTCTTGATAATATGGCAATATAGGTATTAGATTAAATTTACAAGAAAGAAAATCCAGAAAAGATCCAGTGGTTCTCAAAATTTTAGCGAAAAATCATTTTTTTGGAAATTTTCAAAGTAAAATAACTCCATTATTTTGGACTTATTTGAAAAATTGGTCAAGTGCGAGTCGGACTCGCGCACGAAGGGTTCCGTACCATTCATTATCTATACAACATTAGACACTATATTATTATAAACTTTTTTTGCCGATTTAGCTGAAATTTTGAATGCGCGTATAAGTAATTTAAAAAAAATGAAGAAACACATTACTAAAAATTGTATTAATCAATAATAAATATGTAAAAGTAAAAATAAATATGTAAAATTAAAAAAAAACAATTAAAAAAGTCGCCTTGACTAGGATTCGAACCTGCCTTACTACGGCTCCAACGTCATAGCACCGTAAAGTCGTAATGCTTTAAACCACGGGGCCACCGAGGACTTGAAAGATTTTATGTAAAATTCTTACTTAAAAGATAATGTTTTGTGAAAGTACTTATTTATTTATACACATTTATTTAATTCTGTTTTTAGTATTTGTTCTTATAGCGGCAACATATATACATTATCTGTAAAAATTTCAACTGTCTAGCTATAACGGTTCATAACATAGACCTTTGTGACAGACGGACGGACGGACGGATAGCGAAGTCTTAGTAATAGGGTTCCTGTTTTTACCCCTTGTTTCTTTTGTCGAGATCTACCACCTCTTAAAATACTTGCAGTTATTTCTGGATACCCTGTATAAAGACACAAGATTCTCCATTCAATAAAAACACCATTTGTACATACGTACTTTAACACTTTTATACAGGGTGTCAACCATCCGTGTCATAAACTTTGGTACGACTAATATCGGAGATGAAAAACTAATGTCTGTAAAACCGTATCAGAAACTGGCTTTTGTCAAAGCCCTCAGACTGTATGATTCTTCAGTTATAACTCAAGAAACTGTGTGGGACACCAGGGTTGGGTAACGACACGTAGAAAATTAATTTTCTACGTTCTAAAACAAATATAAACGTCAAAAATGGCTTCCAATATACATTTCTAATTTCCTACATGTAGAAAAATGTAGACAATTAGTTGGTGTAGAAAATTAATATTCTGTGTGTAGATAATACGGTAGAATATGAAAAATTTTCTACCTACCCAACCCTGGGGGACACTACAGATCTATAAGGTAGCGGTGATTAACTTCCCCTCTCCCATATAATCCACATCTAAGGAACACCCTGTATATGCACAATCCTACCTAACGCCATTATAAAATCTTATGACCGTTTTAAGTATACAATATAATTAAATTTAACTTCGCTAAAAGTCGTTTTGTTTAAATGTTTAATAAGTAATGAACTTTAACTGAGCGAGTGTACGAATTATAACGGTATCCAAGAGGCAAATATTTTCCTTTGGAAATTTTAGACGGGGGGATTGGATTGAATTCGTTCTGTGTGTGAACTTTTCACACGTTCCGTTCCGTCCTGGATCCGGGAACTGTTCCTAATCCCACTTCCGAGCGGATTAGCGTTCCCCGACGTGTCCATTAAAGACAATTGAATTTCCAGAGATAATAAAGTTAACAGTTGATAGTTAAAATCCGATTGAAAATTGGACTACGTACTTAGGATATATACAGAGGTCGCTTGCTTTTTGTTTTATACTTTGAATAAAAAGACTTAGAAAGGAGTATAGTGCTATCCATGTATTCAGTCATGGGGTCTTGGGTGAGGATCCTTGAGAGTTCTGAGTTCGGATTGACACAATGATTCATTTGACACATTTGAATTTAATTTGAAATTTTGTGGATCTGTCGGTCTTTATTCAATTTATTTTATGTTATTTATTATTTACTCTACTACTGGTAGTTGTTTAGAGGTAGTAAATCTAGAAGATTTTTCTTTGTGGCAAAACTTAAATTGACAGTGACACTATTGTAAGTGACTATACAGGGTGTCCCAGAAATAAGTGCAAGTATTTTAAGGGGTGGTAGATCTCGATAAAAGAAACAAATTTTCTCTTTTTCGTTTTTCAAATAAGTCCAAAATAACGAAGTAAAATAACTTTTTTTCCAAAAAATGAAAAAAAGAAATTTCTTTGCACTTCTTTGAAAATTTCCAAAAAAATGATTTTTTGCTAAAATTTTGAGAAACACTGGATCTTTTCTGGATTTTCTTTCTTGTAAATTTAATCTAATACCTATGTTGCCATATTATCAAGAAATTATGTTTTTTTTTAAATAGAAACTAAAAAAATTCCAAAAATTTTTCACTGAAAATTAACTAATTATATATTTTTTCTGGCATTTTTGCTTTTATTTACTACTGTCAAAGATTAGATGTCAAAGAATTTAGATCAATTTGACTGACCTGCTTCAGTAGCGTATCGGATGTTTGTGTTAATAAATAATAATTATAACTTAGCTGTTTTTATTTAACAATTTTAATAACTACCAACGTTTATTGATTTATTGACAACGTAAAATAAAACAACAAATTATTGAGTCTACCTAATATCATATTTTTACACGATTTGAATAAAATTAGAACTGAAATTAGGGCTGGTAGATCTCGATGAAAAAAACATATTTTCTCTTTACCCTTTTTCAGGTAAGTCCAAAATAACCGAGTAATTTTACTTAAAGAAGATTAAAAAATAATAATTTTTTGCATAACATTTGAGAACCACTGGATTTTGTCTGGGTGTCTCGGTTTTCTTTCTTGTAAAATTAATTTACTACCAGGTGAAAAAAACCTTATAGACGTGACTTTAAAAACATCTACACTTATTTAAGACCCACCCTATATCGTTATATCGTGCGTCTCAAAAGTGGCTCACTCCTATAATTTTTTTATTTTAAAAAAAAAAAAACAAGATTTGGTGGTGACATAAATTAGGATTGATTGATGTATCAATTGTTTTTGGTCACTTCCTGTTTAACCGGAAATTACCACAGCTTTCGATTTTTAAATGGCACCATCGGTATATTTTTATTTTATTCGATGGAAAATGACACTCTGAGAATAGAATGGCATATCATATGTCAATTTTTGACATTTTCGCTTAAAAAAATCATATTTTAAATTGCAATCTAGAGTGCCATAGCTGTGTTAAAAACACTAATTTTTAATCAAGGTGCCTTGGAAAAATATATTCGATTGTCTAATGTTTTTCGTGTTTTGGCCTGGCCAGTTAAAAAATGCCCAAATCGTATTTTTAATCATATCTCAATTTTTTCAAATTAAACAAGGATGGCTCATTAGCATATTTGGAAAAAGCACTTTTTTACAAATAATTTGGTACCACACACTTGATATTTCGAGTCAAATTGTCGTTATGAACCGTATGTTACCATTTCAAATAAATCATATGCAAAAATGCCAAAAGTTGATTTACATATGATATGTCATTCTATTCGGGGTGTCATTTTCTATCGAATAAAATAAAAAAATACCGAGGGTGACATTTGAAAATCGAAAGTTGTAGTCATTTCCGGTGAAACAGGATAGGAAGTGACCAAAAACAATTAAATACGTCAATCAATCCTAATTTATATCATATATTAACATACCGAAAATCGTTTTTTTTTAGACGCACCCTGTACAGTGACAAAATTTTAATGATTTACCTATACAGGGTTGTTCACCACATACGACACGGAATATTGTAGGTAAACGATTAGATTTTTACAAATTGTAAGTTTTGGGTTCGTTGAAGGTCTATTAGAGCTACAATTTAAAAATATTTTTACAAGATACAGAGTGTACCAAGTAAGTAAAAAATATTATAGTTGTATTTTTTTAAATGGAACACCCTGTATATTATTCTACTTTTGGATTCTACCTTTGAAATAAAGGTAAATTTGATTAAGGTTTATCAGACTTAAACCTTACCGTTTTTGAAATATTTTCAAATTTATTAAATTGCAGTAAAAAAATTAAGGCTTTATTTCTCCAAGGGTATCAAAGTTTTTAATACTAAATATTTACTGAAGATTATTTGTTGATCAGATATTGTGTTGCAATAATAAAAATTTTACTACTTTATACAGAGTGTCCAAAAATTTATATTAAATAATTACTAGCTTTAAACGGCAATAACTTGTTTAATTTAAATGGAATACCCTATATATTTTACGTGAATCAGAAAACGTGAATCAGAAATTGTATTGTTCCATTTTTTACCCATCTCTTCAAGTTTCTATAGAAAATGCATTTTCTTATAATTTAGACCTCATTTATCACTATACCCATGGAATATTGACATTTTAGCTTATTTTTAACGATGTAACAAATTTTCAAAGGGTACAGATACTAATATTGTCGATATAGTTCGCTTATTTTATTAAAAAATAAAAAAAAACTGTTTAAATATTTTTTGTTAAAGAGGACCAATTAATATGATCCCAGTATTCAAATTACATTAATTTAATTGTTCCAAATACTAAAAAAACTGAATTTTGTGTGTGTATTAGACAGTATGGTAAAAAGTAACACCTTATAAATTTTATTTCATTTGTTGACAAATGTTTATTTATAAAAACAGAGACATTCATTTTCATAACTTATTATTATATTGATTTCTGAGCCAAATCCACATTTATTTAGAATAATTTATTAATTAAAACAATTTAAAAGTATGTAATTAACTAACTTTTGGTGTTTTTATGTTGGAAATAATGGTGGTATATTTAATTGGTATACTCTTTTACAAAGATTTAAATAGTTTTTTGTATGCCAATGGGCTTGCAATATTTACCACCTGTACATATTATGGTGCTATAAAAAAATCTGAAATGTCAATATTCCATGGGTATAGTGATAAATGAGGTCTAAATTATAAGAAAATGCATTTTCTACGAAAACTTCAAGAGATGGGTGAAAAATGGTAAAATACAATTTGATAGACAATTACATTGTACATCTGATTCACGTAAAATATATAGGGTGTTCTATTTAAATTAAACAAGTTATTGCCGTTTAAAGCTAGGATTTATTTAATATAAATTTTTGGACACTCTCTATTAGGTAGTAAAATTTTTATTATTGCAACACAATATCTGATCAATAAATAATCTTCAGTAAATATTTAGTATTAAAAACTTTGATACCCTGGGAGAAATAAAGCCTTAAAAATTTTACTGCAAATTCATAAAATTGAAAATATTTCAAAAACGGTAAGGTTTGGTTTGGTTTGGTGTGATAAACCTTAATCAAATTTACCTTTTTTTCAATCGTAGAATCCAAAAATAGAAGAATATACAGGATGTTCCATTTAAAAAAATACAACTATAATATTTTTTACTTATTTGGGACACTCTGTATCTTGTAAAAATATTTTTAAATTGTAGCTCTAATAGACCTTCAACGAACCCAAAACTTACAATTTGTAAAAATCTAATCGTTTAGCTACAATACTCCGTGTCGTATGCGGTGAACAACCCTGTATAGTGTTTTATTTTGCTTTTGCTAATAAAAAACCCTTCTTCTCCGACGCTGGTTAATATACTCAGCGTCCCATAACTCCAACACAATCGAATTCGGTCTATCCTTTTCCTCCAGGCTAAGGGAAAGGGACGTAAAAATAACCCCCTCCGCGACAGAATGAAAGACAGAGAAACAGGGAAACGCGAGACGATTTGCGAAAGGCAACTTTAAACTCTATATCTCCGGTAATTTCATTAATCCTTTCAGTCGAATCGCTGGAATTTTGTAGACATCAGTTTGCAGAATGTGAAAGGGATTCGTTTTCAGAGGCTTCTCGCTATTTTCCGCTAAAGGTATACCTCTATCCTTCTATATTTCGACTATATTTCCGGTTCACCTTGAAAATACATTGGGATGCAAAAGAAAAGTTTTTTTCGAAAGTTAGTGTTATACAGGGTGGCGCACCTCATTCGCCTCGGTTGATTATACGAAAACGGAAAGATGTAGAAACAAAATATTTTATAGATACATGTGGGAAGGCAACGTGCATAATTTAAAATTATTTTGAAATGTACAGGGTGTGTCAGAACTTATGTTTTTTCTTATGGAAGACCCGGTATTTTATTTCATTTTTGGATTCTTGGGCCCAAAAAAAGGCATTTATTATAAGGGTTTGATATGTTTAAAAGCTTTGTTTTTTTGAAATATTTAAAGATATTTAAATATGCATGCTCTAATAAAAAAGTTTGTCAACACCTCGTCCATTACTTTTCAGAATTAATTCTTGTGCTGACTTTCAAGCCAGAGAAATAAACTTTACTAAAAAACTTGATTGCTTCGTTAAATTTATACAGGGGTATCAAAAATAGCTGGTCTATTTTAAATATTTATTTTACATAAAAACTTCGTTTTTTCAAATACAACACCCTGTATTATTTTAAATAAGTCGAAGCAGATTTAAATGCTTTTTCAAACTGTATTAGGGTTTCCTATACCTATGTGGCTCAGATTTTGAATAAAAAGCGATTTTTCAATAAAATTGTAATCAAGATGGCTGGTGTCGCCATGGCAATTTTCTAATGACACTTAGTAGCTATTTTCAAAATCGACATTAGTTTATGGACCTTATTTAAATTTATAACAGTTTATTGTCGTTTAATTTATCTACAATAAGGTTAATAAGTAAGTATTTATTACTTCCCCTAGGAGATGCAAGACCTTGTCGTTGGTGGGGAAGCTCCTGGTCAGGTGCTGGGGGGAATCCCCTCTAGCACTTGGCTTGGTTTAAGAAGCATCTCACTCATCGTCTTGTCCCTGACTGTAGTGTCGTGGCCAGGGAATTGCACCAAGACATATAACGATACCGGGCGGGGCTACGGACAGCCTCAACCTTGGGGCATCAGGGGGCACCCCATTGTATTTACCCCTTACTTCTACACGCAGGGCTCTGTAGAAGTGGACCGACTGTCCCTAGCGACTCATAGGAACACTATGAGATCTGATAATAATAGTAATAAAAACATCACCGGTGAAGCTGTGGGGAAACCCCTAGCGACACTGGGAACAGTAACAATGAAAGTTCAAGGGGCCAAACCCAAAGAGAACTACAGGAGAGGTGGCTGACACTTGCGTGAGACCATCCTCCGCAAGTCGCATGCAAGCTACCACCTCCTCCAAGGGTCGGGAGCCTACCTCCTACCTCTAAACCCAACAGGCGACACAAGCTACCGTTTCGTCTACCCGGCCTGGGTCGTAGCTCCTCGACTGTGAGGGACACGGGTCTCTGTAGGAAGTCCTGGGACTGTATGATGAGTTATAACTCAAGAAAGGGGGACACAATAGATCTCTAAGGTCGCAGAGATTAACCCCCCTCCCACTTATTCTAATTCTATTCTAAATTCTAAGTATTTATTATTTTATCAAGAAAAATGAAGCAGTATCTGCTGGCCGAAGGAATGGATGTGTTACTAGTGATTTTATTTTGTGAGGACAATTACTTGGGAGGGGGGGGGGTTAGCCTGAAGGGTTTATGCTCAAAGATATCCAAATAGGAATTTTCTTGACAAACGTACCTTTGAAAAACAACTTTCCCTATTTCGCAGAGCTGATAGTGTGGTATATGAAAGACCTATTAGGCAGAAACCTGTCGTTGGAAGTGAAGAAAATGAATTTGCCTAAATTGGTTCTTTTATAGAAAATCCAATATTTCTACAAGTCATCGTAATAAAAATCAAAAAGAACTACTTTATTTTTCTTGATAAAATAATGAATACTTACTTATTAAACTATTGTAGAAAAATTAAGTAAAAGTAAACTGTTATAAATTTAAAGAAACTCCATAAACTAATGTCGATTTTGAAAATAGCTAGTAAGTGTCACTAGAAAATTGCCATGGCGACACCAGCCATCTTGATTACAATTTTATTGAAAAATCTTTTTATTCAAGATCTGAGCCAAATAGGTATAGGAAACCCTAATACAGTTTGAAAGAGCATTTAAATCTGCTTCGATTTATTTTAAAAAATACAGGGTGTTATTATTTGAAATAACAAAGTTTTTATGTAAAATAAATATTTAAAATAGACTAGCAATTTTTGATACCCCTGTATAAATTTAAGAAAGCAATAAATTTTTTTAGTAAAGTTTATTTCCTTGGCTTCAAAGTCAGCACTAGAATTAACTTTGAAAAGTAATGTACAGGTTGTTGACAAACTTTTTCATTACAGCATGCATATTTATTAATCTTTAAATATCTCAAAAACTAAAGCATTTAAACATATTAAACCCTTATAATAAATGCCTTATTTTATGCCCAAGAATCCAAAAATGAAAGAAAATACCGGGTGTTCCATAAGAAAAAATATAACTTTGGTATAGATCTTAGTTCTGACACACCCTGTACATTTGAAAATAATTTTAAATTATGCACATTGCCTGTCTACATATACCCATAAAAATTATGTTTCTACATTTTTCCGTTTTCGTATAATCAACCGAGGCGAATGAGGTGCGCCACCCTGTATTTTTTTTACTTTTAGCCCTATTTTCATGATTTTTTTTAGGAAACCGTATATAAATGTATCAACTTTAATTTTTAGCCGACCATACCAACAGGTATGGTAGGCTATTAAAATCGGCAAAAAAACGTTTTTTTAATTTCACTCAAAATTAGTTATTTGGGTCATAAATGACCTAAATACAAAATATTTTCATGGTGTCTGTCTGTCTGTCTGCCTGTCCGGCCGTCTGTCCGTCTGTCTGTAACACGGTAATTTAAAAACCGCTAAACCGATTTTAACAAAATTTGGTACACAAATACTGTGCCACCCGATAATCTGGCCATTAGTTTTTGGTGGGGGTGGGGAGTTGGTAAGGGGGTATGGGAGGGGGTTAAAAATTTTAAAAAATCGTAACTCCAAAATTACAGTAGCTAGCGAAACGGTTTTCAATTTAAGATTAGGAATAATATTTGCAACAAAATTTGTAATAACATCAAAATCAGTCAAAGTCCCAGATTTTGAGATAAAAAAATTGGAAAAAATCCTTTACTTTGAAACTAAAAGAAACTGCCTACCAACTTTTTATTAACATATTTTAGTATGGGCGGCTGTACGTGCCTCACGGCGCCAATTTTTTTGTAACTTTAATATTTGGCTGATTATACAGGGTTAATTAAAGGGTGGGTTTTTACCTTAACTTTAAAACACCCTGTGCAATAAATTCCTGAATAGCTTTTTTTAAAACATTATTTTTCGATCAGAACCATGTCTCTTGAGCATTTTTTTTGACTCATGTCAACACTTGCTGCCAATAATTTGCAATTTTTTCAATTCAATCATTTAAAAAAATATATTAGACAAACACTGTTTCTTTCTTTGAAGTTTAATTAATTAAAATTCTATCTAATTATTTAAAAAAATATGTAGTACCTCTAGTAAAACTCTACTAAAAAAATGGAAGACTTATTGCTAAAGTTTATCAGCAAGACCACGACAAATACTAAGACTACTTATTGGACTGCAAGACCAAAAGTGTCTTGCATTTTAGCTCATATTTGCTACTATTATTGAAGGAAACTTCTTTACGCGCGCTGGGAGTAAAAATTCAAGGTCGTGACAAATGAGTTAGCGAGATGAAAAGTGAAAAGGATCGTACGATCGCACAAACACCTAGATTTAATCTAAGAAAATCATTATTGACATTAGATTTAATCTAAGAAAATCATTATAATAAACTTGATAGCGTACATGTGTACCAATATCCTCTGGTTGTGTGCTAGGAGGTAAATTTTTATGCATTTTTTCATCGATAAGTTTGTAGCTTCTGAATAACGGTCTAGGTAAAGTATTACTAGCTCATTTGCTAGTTCAGAATTTGAATTATTAGAGTTAAGCAACTCGTATTTTCATTGGAGGATATTGTCATATTTATTTCAAACCAATAATCAACGAGAATATTCGTATAATTAAACTAAATTACTGTAAATCACTATAAATAATGAACAAAACATGTAAACAAAATCAGATCACACGAATTGTTGGTTAGGTTCAAAATTTCTTCTCTTCTTAAATAAATTTTAAGGGGCGTTAACATTATTAGCACAAAAGTGTGTATTTTGTGAGGTATTCCAGAAAATTTGCAGGCTATTGAGGCAACAGAAAATGTATAGATTACAGAAATAAATCGAAAATAATATTTCATATATATACAATATATTTCATATTTCAATATCAAACATGACCTTCAAATTATTCAATTTAATAGCTGTTAGTAAGAAGTTACACTTCAAATATGGGCATATAGTGTACACACAATTTTTTTTACTTATTCAGTAAGTTAAGAGGTGATAAATCTAGAAGTGGTACATCATGACAGAATTTAAATTAACAGCGACTTTATTGCGAATTTTAGAAAAAGGCTTTGTCAGAAATCTGGAGAAATAAAGGAAATTTTCTTAAGAAGAGGAACTATTCATTGGTAACTAGATGAATCAACTAGAATCATACCAATTAACTAATTATATATTTTCAATTGCAAGTTCACTTTTATTTACAACTTCCTCAAAATAGTTAGAATACACAGGGTGGTCCGAACTGTATTCCGGAAACTTCAGTAGCAAATTCTGCAGAAAAAAAAAGTTCGTATAAGTGTATGTCCTAAAATGATTAGTTTCGGAGATACAGGGTGTAGAAGTTTAATTTTTATTTCGATTTTTTCGACTGAAACTGTTTTATCGCCATTTTATCGTAGAAAAATTTGTGAATTATTTGAAAAAAAATAAAATTTCCCAAATTTATTATTTCAGTCAAATAACTATCTACTCAACGCGTGTTTATTTTTTGTCAATAATGATATGTATTGACTATTTCCATTCTAAATATCTTGAGAACAGTTGCTCGTAGCGATTTTTACCAAGAGGCATTTTTTACTTAAAAGGTCACGGAAATGTATATTTTTTCACTCATTAGTTTTATACAAGTACGGATGAAAAGTTATTACTCTTGCCACCAGTTAAAACACGTGTTGGTGGCGCCCTCTACAAATAGAACTCATATTGGCATCAAAATCAAATTTCTCATGTCAAAAAACTCCCAGACACGAATTTTCGTCGAAATATCGACGTTACTTCAGAAATTATTTGGAAAAAACTTCTACACCCTGTATCTCTGAAACTAAGCATTTTAGGACATATACATAATATATAGGAACTTTTTTATCTACAGAAAATGCTGCTGAAGTTTCCGGAATACAGTTAGGACCACCCTGTATACTAAGTTATTTAAAAATTGATTTCCTGTAATTTTTTTCCGTTAATTTTCCCGATATACAGGGTGTCAAACAAAGCAAAGCAAACACTGCTTTTTCACTGTGAAAATATCACAAGTAGGTATCTAAAAACTTCCGTATTGATTAAATATAATGTATAAAGTTAACCAGAACTTCAATTAACGAACGTTAATTTTGTGAAACTTTATTAAACCCCTTTTTTTCTTTATTTATCTATGTGTGCAAAAATAAAGAGAACCGAGCAAACCATATATACATCCTTGGCGATCGAGAGATAAACTATCGTCCGCCTCGTCACGTCCGAACGATGCTCGGCCCGTCGTCTACAAATCAAAACAAAAGAAACCCGTCCGAATCCGAGCACACGTCCTCGTCCCCCCTCCCCCCCAGCCCATCGTCGATCAATTTTTCTCGAGCAGTACATAAAAATCCCCACGCCGCCGCCGCCCTTGGGAGGCCTGGCCTCGCGCTCGTATCCCCGCCCATTTTCCCCCCGCGTCGCGTATTCCCCCCTTCGATAGCCACCCGTCGCCTCCGTCGCCGATGCGATTTCCAATTTTATCGCGGGAGGCCGCGCATCGGTCGGTTGCCGGTCGCTGCAGCCTTGGATCGAGACGAACAAATGAACGCACGATGGTTCTAGCAGGCCGTGGAGTAACTACTCCTGCTAGAATAGCTGTCGTCCGTGCCTGTCTGCCTGCGATTCTATTCCGATGCTGATGATCGTCGCATCAGGACTGCAGTGCTCTTCGGCGTAACCTTCGTAAGTCGGAGGCTAACATAACTAGAGCCGATTTACACTATAAAGCCAGTTGTATACAGAGCTGCAAGCTCACAGAAAACTTAAGTCTTTTTTTGAGCATTTTAATGACTTCAGTTATTTGATTTTAAGTAATTTTTCGAAAGCTGACTTAAAATTTAAGTCCTTTTCAAAATGACTTGTGATTTTAATTTTTATTCCGAAATAGAAAAAGATTTAAGTCTTTTTTGAAAAGACTAAAGTCATTAAAAAAATTAAGTTTTTTTTAAGAAAGGCTTAAGTCAGATTTTTATATATATATCTTTTATGATAAATTTTAAGCAGCAGATTAAAAAACAATGCTCAATACCACTAGCAAATAAAATGTTAGTTTTTCGGAACCGGTTTTTATTATTTGTCGTGTTACGCGTGCGTAGTGAGTCTGTTGTCTTTCAAGTGAATCCTCGACTTCGTTCTGTAGCCCCAAAAACGAAAGAAAGAAATATATTTCGAATATATTGAAGAGTGCCTTAAAATCCTCCAGTCCTTAGCTTATGCCATCGATATATTACACATAGTGATTAAAACATATCACCCCTTTTTAATAGATATGTATTCGATTACATCTAAACTGTAAGGGAAATAAGTAATAAACTACAAAATCAGTTAAATTTTATAAAAAAAACATATTTTTGCGTTTGTAATTGTTCTGAAAATTAACCGTCTTAGAGGATGGAAGCGTGATAAAAAACTGTGACAAATATAAATATCTTGGATTAAAAATAAGTAACGATGGAAAACTCGATGAGGGTATAAAAGATCGAATAATGCAAGGCAGGAGGGCAATATCTATGTTGAATGGTGTAGGTACTGTGGGATCAAAGAATCTCTAAAGCTAATAAGAAGAACATATCTAATACGGTAGTGAAAAGCATAATAACTTACGGAAGCGAAGTATGGCAGTTGAAAAGCAGAATAGAGAACATGCTATTAGCGACCGAAATGGATTACTGGAGCAGATCTGCTGGAAAATCGAAAAGAGAACAAATAACCAACGACAGAGGAAGAGAGATTATGGGAGCAGAACAGACAATTGTGGACGACATAAGAACAAAACAACTCATATGATCTGGTCATGTACAACGAATGCCCGATCACAGAATACAAAACAAATTTTACTGTGTACACCTCGTGGCAGAAATAAAAGAGGAAGGCCGCGACGAAGCTGGAGGGAGGGTGTGTATAAAGAACTAGAAAATAGAGAAATACCTGATGATCTCTGGCTAAATAGAGAAGAGTGGAAGTTAGGTGTCGGAAAATGTCGTAGAACGTTCTGAACCGACTTATATATAAATTAACCGTTTTATTTTGTGTGGTTTTAGTCTCATCTGTACCTACAATAAATGAATATTATGATACTAGCAAGAAAATGGCCTAGAAGAAAATTAATATTAACATTTAAAAAAAGGTACTTAAATTTAATTCTGGTTGTCTTGACTTGAGGGTAATTATATTAATTTAAGTCATTTTACTGACTTAATTTGCAGATTTGCAGAAAGAAGGACGTTATATTGATTTAAGTCTTTACAAAAATGACTTGACTGGAAATAAAATGACTTAAGTCCAAGACATATGACTTAAATCATTTGAACTTTAAGTAATTTTGTACTGGTCTACTCCATCTAAGTCATGTACTGGTCTACTCCATCTAACCACGTAGTTGTAGGTCTTCCTCTTTTCCTTCTGCTTTGGGACGATACTCCATTGCCCTTTTTGGCCATCTTTCTCCTCCCATTCTTTTTACGTGCCCATACCATAGTAGCTGTCTCGATTCGACGTTGTCGGTGCTGGTATATATTCGCCTTGTTCTTTGCCTGATCTCCTCATTTCTAATGTGCCCCATCCTTGATATTCGACATGCTCTTCTGAGAAAGTCCATCTCCACTGACTCGACCTTCCTTCTTCTTTTTGCTGTAAATTGCCAGCATTCGGCACCATGTTAAAATTGGCTCTACGATTGCTTTGTAAATCCTTAGCTTTGTTTGGATGGATGTTTTATTTGACCACAGGAGAGGGTTTAAAAGACCGATTACTTTCTTACCTTGTTGAACTCTGCTATGTATATCTTTCTTGGAGTTCCCTTCTTCAGATATAATACTTCCTATATATTTATATTCGCTACACTTTTTAATTTCATGTATGTGTAATTCAGGATCTTCAGTTTGTTCTTCTCCTACTTTCAGGTATTCGGTTTTTGTGAGGTTGATATTGAGTCCCCATCTATATCGTATTCTTCGTCAAGTTTCCTGAACATATAGTCGGCATCCTCCTCACAACCTGCAACAATAACTTGGTCGTCTGCAAAGAACAAGGTCGATAGACAGTGGTTGTCAATCTCTATTCCCATAGCTCTACTCTTCCTTCTCCAGTTTTTCAATGCCTCCTGGATATCTATATATAGTCCTTTTGATGTCAGGAAGGATTCCGATAGGAACTTCCCCTGTCTGATCATACTTTTTGGATTTTTGTACATATTCCAGATTGCATTGATATATGTTTTACTCACATTTGCCTCAACCAAGATTTCAAATAATTTCTTCAAAGGCGCCGTGTCATAGGCTTTCGCTAAATCTATAAATACACATATGTTGTCTGTACAAGAACGCCCAGCGTACATATGTTGAAATTTCCGTACCAATAATTAAGATAAGAAGTACTGTCTTTAAAGTTTAGACCACAAAAATTACAGCAAGGTACCTAGACCTAGAAGAAGACCAAACCTGAGATGGGACCATGATATTAGGAAATTAGCAGGACAACAATGAATTCAACTACAAAGAGAGTATATAAATATAAATAAGGGAGGCTACACCATAGTTGGAAATGGTTGAATAAGCTGAAAATGATGATGATGATATATTAATCGAGAAACATTAGGTGTAGTGTGGATCGGACTTAAAGACTAACTCAAAAATAAATAAGTATACTTCTTTGGTTTCGCTCTTCCTATAGCCATTCCACTCTTATTCATAAAGCTTTTATTCAAAATCATACGCTACCAACAAGGCTTTATCATACGTATTGTATAATCCTTCGAGTAGGCTCGTCGTTGTCATCTTTTTCAGATAGGCATCACGAAACAGGACTAAACACAAATAATTATATCTGTTTAAAACGAAGAAAAAACACTGTTGAACCGGACACCCACGAAGACCAGTTCCTCAGTAAATAATTGTCTATAGTGCATTGTGATTCCCACTCCTTCGCCGAGTTTAAACATTAAAAACGATTTTTCTGTTATCCATTACACATATTTATATCTGGGATTTATTTGTCCGCTTTAATGATCTCATTTATTAAACACTCTGTATGACATTTTTCTTATGCAGACTTTATGTGGATGTTTTTGAAAAAACGCCCATATAAGAACAATGCTACTCCTGATCGTACCACATATTATGTGATGTATTAGTCTTATTGATACAATTTTAAAAAGTAAAATAAATTTAGATTACACTAAGCTATAGTGGAGTGCCCAGAGACTTTTACCTCGGAATTCAATTACTGTGAATGTATTAATATGAAACCTTCTGTATTGTGTTTTATAGATAAAATACTAAAATGTTTACCCATTTTTTTTCGTTGCTTTTAATTTTTTATATTAGTGATTTTAGTAAATTCTTAATTATATCCTTCTTAATGTTTTGATTTTTTTAATTCTTTTTCTAAGTAAGTTTATTGAAATAAATAAATCTAATGCATAAGCTATACCTATTCTGCTTATATTCTAATCATTGAAATTTTGATTGAAATCGAATTATACAGGGTGGCGCGTGATATACGACGCGGTTTTTGCAAGAATAGACGTTTGTATTGAAGTGAAACTTTGTGAGCTTATGTAAGTCAATTTAATGCATTTTCTAAAATTATGTAGAGTTCTACAGGGTGTCCCAAAAAAAGTTACACATCAAAGTTATGTTTTTTGTAATGGAACACCCTATATATTAATTAATTTTTGGATTCTAGTAAAAAAATAAAGGTTTGTTTTATTAGAAAAGTATATGACTAAAATGTATAGTTTTTGAAATACATTCACAGGCACGAAAAATGGACACCTTAAAACTTTGATGTATTTTAAAGGTTAATATATTTTGTTTTAATGGGCCGATTTTGATGATTTTTTAAGCAGTGTGTAGCCCAATTCTTTTACTTTTTAGTATATTTTTCTAAATTAAAAATGAAACTTCCCATCTGTTAATTATACGAGGGAAAACAAAATGTTGATATTTTGGTGAAAGTTTGAAACACCCTGTGGAATATGTTAAAACAGCAAGAAATTTATCATCTAGATACATCCTTTCTCGATGGTTTGTTTTTTGGTTCATCTCATTAGCTTTATTTTTGTTGGAAATATTCGCTTTTGAAGAAGACACTAACATTTTTCGTAATTTTTACATTAAGACATGCCTTTGTTTTTGGGCCTAGTCAACACATTTAGTAAGTTCTGGTCCCGAAGCAGGCCTTCTTGACATAAGATTTGCTTCATTTAATCTTCTTCTTATAGTCCGTTAGTTAATATGTACGTTCCTTAAGTGCAATTCATTATCAATTTAAAAAGCTGGCAAACGGCGGTTTCTTAGCGATAAACTTACAATAAGTCGATTGTCTCGATTAGAAGTTATCATACGAAGGTTCCTGGACGTCTAGATTGACGTCCTCATTGACTTGGTCATAATTCAAAAACCACTTAATATACTCTATGGTATTAAGATATTTATGAAACCGGAATTTGACTCACCCTGTATATCTATTAAAATATTTTTGAAATGTAAACTACCATTAAACACATATTTTGTAGAAAGTTTGAAGTGAACATCTCAAATAGGAATCCTGATACAGAGCTTTTCCGGAATGTGGAGCCATTTTGTATGTATGCATTTGTATATATGTGTTTATTTAAAAGCAATGAATTTAAATGGGTAAACTTTGTAATATATCTTATTAACAATACAATGCAAAAAGTTTTATAAAAATTCGTTCACAATAAATGAATTCCGAGGTTTGCATCCCATAAGGGCTTAAAGCACTCCACTACCAAAGTTTACAGAATAAAATATTCTGTAAACTTTGCCACTACTAGGGTAATAACAAATACAGAGTGTTTCAAAAAACATGTGCAAATTATTAAAATTAGGTATACGATGTAAAAGAGTAATAATTTTTCGTTCGTACCAGTATAAAACTACTGGGTGAAAAAATATACATTTCCGTGATTTTTTACGTAAAAAACGTCTCTGGGTAAAAATCGCTACGAGCCACCATTCTCAAGATATTTAGAACGAAAATAGTCAATACATGTCATTATTACAAAAAAATAAACATGTTGAGTAGATAGTTATTTAACTGAAATTATAAATTTGGGAACTTTTTGTTTTTTTAAATTAATCATAAATGTTTCTTCCAAAAAGTGATTATAAAACAGTTTCTGTTGAACTTCTGGCACAAAAACATTTCAAATTTATGATTTCAGTCTAATAACTATTTAGTCAACATGTTTAATTTCTGTCAGTTATTGATAACTTCGATTCCAAATATCTCGAGAACCTTTACTTGTAGCGATTTTTACCAAGAGATCTTTTTTACATAGAAAACGTTGTTAATGTATATTTTTTTACTCAGTAGTTTTATACAGGTACGGACGAAAAGTTATTACTCTTCAAACCAGTTAAAAATATGTAGGTGGCGTCCTCTATAAGTAGGCGTCATATTGACATCAAAATAAAATTTCTCATATCAAAAACTCCCAGACACCAATTTTCATCCAAATATTGACGTTACTTACAAAATTATTTGGAAAAAATCGAAATAAAAATGAAGCTATATTTCCGAAACTATAGATGTGTTTAAGTCATTCATTGGACCTGGTAAACGAAAGAGAGGACGTCCCAAGAAAACATGGATGCATGGGCGCCGGACAGGGGGGGCAAGAGGGGGCATTTGCCCCCCCCTGGATCACTGAAACAATAAAAATAAAAGCTATATCTTCTTACATCCATCTGTAAAAAAATAATCATTATTATGAAATTGTTAGGTGTTACCTGTAAAAAAATAAAAAATGTGGTAATTATTGGGAAAGTGGAAATCGTCCGATTTTCACCAAAATTGGTATACACACTATTTTGAGGTCGTAGATTACGAATCTACTTTTTTTCTTGGCGGTCTCTTACCGTTTTTCAAAAAACGGAAAATTATTTCAACATTGAATTTTTCTTTATTTCGGCCCTATAAAGTAATAATTTCACTATATTTTCATTATATTATAGTTTATCTAAAAGCTACACTTGATTGGGGATAGAAAAGTGTCCAACATTTTACTGAAAAACACTTTTCTTAACAAAATAGCAAAAGAAAATTGAGACCAGATGGAAGTTTGACATTTGATATATCCTTCTTTCTCTCTCCTATGTAATAAGAGAGACAAATATATTCTAGACCCAATCTAGAAATTTGAAAATTTACAACGTTGCCATATCTTCTATTTTTCGGGTGATTAGGATTTTTTAAATAAATTACCTATTATGAGATTGACAATAATTAAATATACACCTATATCCACAAAATTACGCGGAAGAGTTTTGATTGCATTGGTTTTAACTTCTTTGCGGAGGGGGTTAATCTTTTTTTAGTTAATCTAATAATATAACAACAAAAGATTAACACCCTCTGCATGGAAGTTGTAACCAATGCAATCAAAACTCTTTCGTGCAACTTCGTGGGTATAAATAGTCAGATCTCGTTGGTAAAATAGCAGTTATGGGAAGGAGCCGTCCTTCTGGCGACCGCGACCGCCTTTCGCAATTCCAGAATGAGCGAAAAAAACACGCTAAATTTAGGATTAGCATTGGCAACGTTGCTTTAAATGCCAGAAACACATAAGCTTACTTCGGGCTTCTCTTATTACCGATTCTGAACCGTCCTAGAACTGTGATGCGTATGCGCAGAAGGAAATATGAAGACATTATTTCATTTGCGCATGCGCTGCAGAGTTCTTGGACGGTTCAGAATCGGTAATAACAAGAACCCGAACAAAGCTATAACCTAACATTTTCAGATTGTTTACAAATTTATTTTAGCAAATTTTTCTCTATTATGCATAGAATTGGTTAAAAAAGTAACAGAAAATAGCAAAAACATTATTGATTATTGAATACCTAACAAAATATGTGTAAGAAAACCTTAAAAATATGAGAAATTAAGAAAAATTCGAAATAATTATCGAAATTATTTTCCGTTTTTCTGAAAAACGGTAAGAGACCGCCAAGAAAAAAGTTCAGATTCGTAATCTACGACACAAAATAGGGTGTGTATACCAATTTTGGTGAAAATCGGACGATTTCCAGTTTTCCCAATAATTACCAAAAATGTCAATTTTTTATTCATTTTTACCTTGCCCCCCCCCCCTAAATTTCATTCTTCCGGCGCCCATGCATGGATGGAAGGAATAAGAAGGTCGATGAGCGAGAAAAATCTGACAGAAGATCAATGGGAAAATCGCACAGGGTGGAAGTTAGGCATCGGACAACGTCGTAGGACGTTCTGACCCGAATTTATATATAGATAGTTATTCATCTAATTTCTAAATTTCTAGTTGTCTAAATTCACGTTTTTTTTTGTGTTACGCCTCTGGAGGTACGATTACCGGACGTGACGAAGTCACAATTTACCAATTCCCATCAATCATAAACTTAAGTGTAAGTGAATAATTCCGATTTGCTTTATTGGACCAATTGATTGTTGTTCGCTGGCCATTGTGCGTCCCGTCTCTCTCAAACTCGCTTAATTATTACCGAACAGGAAATCATCTCTTTCCAAAGGGAATTCGATATTATTGCTCATATCCTTTTTGTGTATACACGGCTAGATGTGTGTGCGCTATTAATATTTTTTTATTGGGTCTATAGAGTATCATCGGGCATTGTTGGAAAAGAATAATAGATCAGAGAGAAGATAAAATAAATATGTACCAGTTTTTATTTTTTATACCTGGATTATTTTAAATAAAATTATATGAATTTAACCTACAGAAGCCCAATGATAACAAAGTTAATTTAAAAAAAAACAGGCAATATTTTTTAATTCTTATCTTCACCATTTTCAGCGTATTCAACTATTTCTAATTATGGTGTAGCCTCCCTCACTTATTTAGATACTCTCTTTGTAGTTGAGCCCATGTTGGTTATGCAAACCCAAGTTATCCCTGCTAATTTCCTAATATCATGGTCCCATCTCAGAGTTGGTCTTCTTCTAGGTCTCTTAATTCCTCGTGGGTGCCAGTAGTGCTGTAGTTTTCGTGGTCCATCTATTGTCCGTCCTTCTTGCCAGGTGTCCTGCTCATTGCAACTTCAGAGATTTGATTCTGTGGATGACATCTATTATCTGGGTCTTTTGTCGTATCCACTCTATTCTTCTCTTTTTTGGTTATTTCCAGCATTTTCTGTTCCATTGAGCGTTGTTCGACCTGCAGTTATACAAAGAAGCCAAAGCAAGAGTAATGATATACAGGGTTGTTCACCACATACGACGCGGAGTATTGTAGCTAAACGATTCGATTTTTACAAATTGTAAGTTTTGGATTTGTTGAGGGACCCTTAGAGGTACAATTTAAAAATATTTTTACAAGATACAGAGTGTCCCAAATAAATAAAAAATACCAAAGTTGCCTTTTTTAAATGGAACACCCGGTATATTATTACATTTTTAGTTTCTACGATTAAAATTAAGGTAAATTTGATTATCACACTTAAACCTTACCGTTTTTGAAATATTTTCAATTTTGTGAAATTCCAGTAAAAATTTTAAGCCTTTTTTTCTCCAAGGGTATCAGAGTTTTTAATATTAAATATTTACTGAAGTTTGCTTATTGATCAGTTATTGTGTTACAATAATAAAAACAATAGTATCTCATACAGAGTGTCTAAAAATTATTTTAAATAATTTCTAGCTTTAAACGGCAATAACTTGTTTAATTTAAATGGAACGCTCTGTATATTTTATGAGAATCCGATGTACAATTTAATTGTCTATTAAATTGTATTATACCACTTTTTACCTATCTATTCAAGTTTTTGTAGAAAATTTATAATTTAGACCTCATTTATCAATATACCCGTGGAATATATTGACATTTTAGATTATTTTTAAAGAGTACAGATACTAATATTGTCGATATAGTTAAAAAACTGTTTAAATATTTGTTAAAGAGAACCTAATTAATATGATTCCAGTATTTAAACCACATTAATTGACTGTTTGCGTTGAAAAAACTGAATTTTGTATATGTATTAGACAATGTGGTAAAAAGTAACACCTTAAAAATGTTATTTTATTTTTTCACGAATGCTTATTTATAACAACAGAGACGTTCATTTTCTTATATCTCATTAACTTATTATCATATTGATTTCTGATTCAAATCCACATTTATTTAGAATAATTTATTAACAAACACAATTAAGTATGTAATTAATTAATATTTGAGCGGAAATAATGGTGGTATATTTAATTAATATTTCAATTGTGATTTTCTTGGGTATAGGTTTCTTTATTAAAAATTAAATGATTTCTGGAAGTTTTTAAATCATTTAGTTGCCGAAGTTTCGATTTTTATGCAAACCTTTCTCAAGGCATCTAAAATATCTTATGATATAAAATCATTTATCAATATTCCATGGGTATATTGATAAATGAGGTCTAAATTATAAGAAAATGCATTTTCTACGAAAACTTGAATGGTACAATACATTTTGATAGACAATTAAATTGTGCATCTGATTCTCCTAAAATATACAGGGTGCTCCATTTAAATTAAACAAGTTATTGCCGTTTAAAATTAGAAATTATTTAAAATACATTTTTAGACACTCTGTATGAGGTAGTATTATTTTTATTATTGCAACATAAGAATTGATCAATAAATAAACTTCAGTTCATATTTAGTATTAAAAACTTTGATACCCTTGGAGAAAAGAAGGCTTAAAATTTTTACTGCAATTTCACAAAATTGAAAATATTTCAAAAACGGTAAGGTTTAAGTGTGATAAACCTTAATCAAATTTACCTTTATTTTAACCCTAGAAACTAAAAATGTAATAATATACAGGGTGTTCCATTTAAAAAAAAACTTTGATATTTTTATTTATTTGGGAGACTCTGTATCTTGTAAAAATATTTTTAAATTGTACCTCGAATAGTCCTTCAACGAACCCAAAACTTACAATTTGTAAAAATCGAATCGTTTAGCTACAATACTCCGTGTCGTATGTGGTGAACAACCCTGTATTATAAAACCACCACAGAGTTCCCAACTGACAAAGGAGTATGACAAGGAGACGCGATATCTCCAAAGCTGTTTACAGCAACACTAAAAGAAATCTTCCGTCAACTGGACTGGACCAACAAAGGATTAAAAATAGATGGACAATATCTTAACCATCTAAGATTCGCTGATGATATAGTCCTAATTGCCAAAAGTCCTGAAGAACTACAATCACAAATTAACGAACTAAATACAGCCAGCAATAAAAAATTAATTTAGCAAAAACTAAAGTAATGTACAACGAACTAGTAGACAGAAAAAACATTCTAATAAATAACAAAACACTGAAAATAGTAGAAGAATCGAGACAGCTCGTGATCTCTACTGTCAGAAATCAAAGAAGAATTAATTTAGCATGGAGTACTGATGGAAGAAACTCAATCATTTTCAAATCTAGAATGACGCTTTATCTAAAGAAGGAAACATTCGACCAATGTGTACTATACCAGTCATGAACTAAGCATGCGAAATTGGTTACTAAAAACGGACATTATAAGGAATAACACAGGTACACTCGTTGAATTTGACACTTAAAGAGCTTTACTTTCTTTTTCTTAATCACGTCGCAAAAATTAAAGCTTTTATGACTTTCGAAAAAAAACATGTTTGTTTTCAACTCTGATTTAAATAAAAACGATTCATTATCTCAATAGCAAGTTGTTCTCTATATAAGCTACGAGAAACCGAATTATTGTCCTCTACAAGAGAAAGAAAAGCTCCTCTCTTTAGAATTCGGCTTCGACAAGAACCAATATTTAATCGGGATCAAATTATCGAGGAAAATGGACTTATCCAAGCGTCAACGTTCAAACAAAAGCATTACAAAATCAAACATTTTTGCAAGGCGGCCGGGGAATCGGGGGGATATTCCTGACGGGGTAGCGGCGTATCCCGATCCTTCTTTGTTCCTGAAGGAGTGAGGGAATTCCCCGCCAATTTGCCTCCCCTTTTCGTCAGATTTCTCAAGTCGTTCGGAAACAGAGAACAAACTTCTGGGGGTTTTATTCGATCATTGTTGTTTGCCGATTTACGAAACTGCCTAAAAGGTTCAGCACGATGATAGGCCAGGTAATTTATCGTAGGCGTTGTTGTGCATCGATCTCTTACTTTAAAATCCGTTCAGTGTGCCACGGTTTTTATTTACTACAAGGAGTTGTCGAGACCGACACAAATTTAATTCAACAAAGAACGATTAGAGGCGAGCACACTGGCGTGCGTGGGAGTCGTGTTCAGTGACGGCGCGTCAATATTTTTTAGGTGTACAGGGTGAGTCAACGATACACTGAAAAAAATAATTTCTGAATTTAATAATAATATTGAGGGTCATTTCTTGCCACAGATTATTGTAGTAAATTTACCTTTCGTTCTTTATCTTTAGAGCTCGTTTGTAAAATCGCTGTATTGCTAATTTGTGGCATGTATGTAAATATGTTATAATATATCTTTATATTCTCAATATTCCTTGTGAATTTATTTAAAAAATGCGTATCTCATAGTAAGTAACTTATTCATTGTAAATTTATCTTTTAAAATCTAATTTCTTGTACTATTACTATAGAGTAACAACAAATTAAAACATTTTATTATAGTGAATTTACAATTCCTTTTGTAAATTCACAAAGCGTTAGTAAATATTAATAAACTTAATAGAACATGTGTTTATAGTTATAGTATTTATTATAAAGGTTAATAAAAAGTCACAAAACAGAACTTATTGTAAGATACTTATTGTAATCTCTTCTTGTTACCTTACTACAACTCTGTGCCTAACCAAAACAGGAACAAAATTGCCATTAGATACAAAAATGCAAGAAATATCTTATTTTTACAACTTTCTTATTAAAAATAGTATAATATAACCTCCTCTTTTAGAAAATCGAAAAATAAATAGTGGTTCTCAAAATATGAGCAAAAAATATATATTTTTTTTAATTTTGAAAGTAACATACCTAACTAAATAAGGTTATTTTGGACTTATTTGAAAGAGGGTAAAGAGAAAATATTTTTTATCCAGATTTACCAGCCCTGTAAATATTTGCACTTATTTAAGACTTACCCTGTGTAATTTTGTGCTAAAAAGGGTCTACGCAGAAAGAAAATTATAATAAATAGAAAAAAAAATAAGAAGTTAACCCCCTGTAAAAAATAACTCCTATTTTTACGTGAGGAATCTCCCAACGAGAGATAGCACATGTTTTTTGAAACACCCTGTATAAAATTCCTGATTTTCGACTTTAATCCCGTTTTGGGATTAAAATCGTTTGTTAAACACTCCTTTGATTCTGAATATTCTAATTCTTTGTAACTTGCACTATAAGGAATTTCTAAGAAGATAACTATCAAAAACCGAGAAGAGTCAAAAGACAGATAATGCTCCGAAATCAACAAGCACAAGTAGCTAGATAGCGACACAGGGTGGCATAAAGGAAGTAAAGTATATTGTTGAACTCGCTAGTGCATAAGTAAGGGGCAAAAAGGGGTAAAATCGCGAGAGCAAAACGGTGTGCAAATCCGACATCGAGCCATGCTGGAAAATGACAAACGAAAATAATTCATGTGGAATTCTTACATTTACTCGAGAAAATAGAATTAGAGAGTGCGTCGCGCCGCGCTGATGGGACCAGACGGTATAGTGTCGACCCCTGTAGTGCGATCAAGCGAACTTTGGAGTTTTTGAGATGGCACTATTGCATCCTCGTCTTTCACTTAAAGTAAGAAGAAGACTCGAAATATTAAATTGCGATTTTTTAAATCTTTTAAAGATAGAAAACTACAATAATTATAATGGATATAGAGATAAATTTTTACTGTACAGGGTGGGTCAAAAAGGGAAACACCTTTTTCTATAGGATATAGACGAAAACTAATGTCGGTGTCTGGAGCTCAATTTTAATCAAAAACATCGATATCTGTTCCCGTTTCGGAATAACGGGGTGTTTTTCAAAAATGTGTACCTATTTTTAACAAATCGCTGTCACTTTTTTGCTATGGAAAATTTTGTATTTCTATGAGAACATTTCCAAAGCACCTTTTTGCGTAGGATTTAATGGTTTAAGTATTACAGTTGAGGTTTGGAACCTTTGGTGTTACACAGCAAAATAAAATTACACTAAATCACCACAATACACCAAAACACTTTTCACTCAGTGTAAAAGTAAAAGTGTTTTGGTGTATTGTGGTGATTTAGTGTAATTTTATTTTGCGGTTTAAGTATATATTTCTTTTAAATTATTAATTTAAGAGATTCAACAGAAAGATTTGTTTTTATTTGGGACACCCTATATATTTTTAATTAACTGAAAAGGACTTAAAATTACCTTTCCAAAGATATCTCACACCTGAGATTTTGTTATAGTCTCCTGCGAAATACAGAATTTTTAAAAGTTCGCCAATTTTAACTAGTAGGCTTTGGACCCCTTATTGATGATCTGGCCCTAATGGAACTGGAAAACATATTTTTCGAGCAAGACGAGACACCACCTCAGAATGCTAAAGTTATCAGCAAATTTTTGCAGCCAATTTCGAGAATGATTGAATAGCTAACCAAGATCCCAGCAGCCGTTGGCTGTCGAGGCCGCCGAAGCCGCCGGACTTAACGCCTATGGATTTTTATCCCTACTACCCAACCCTAACCTAAACAAGAATAAAGGTTCTTATTTTAAATTACCCGTATAATCTATTCAAAAATTAGAAGTATTTAGCGGTTATGTGAGGGTATCTTTCACCCTACTGAATTAATGAATTCCGCGAGAAATGTTCAAAAACGGTCCCGTCTGTCCATAACAGAAGACGGTCGACATGTCGAACACCTGTAGCAGTATCTCATATCTTGGTTTGCTATTTATGTTTATTGTTATTAGATATACATAGTTTAAATGTGTTGATGTTGTTAAATATAGTTTAAATTGTTATAAAATTCTACATCTCTCATTGAAAATATTATTTTCGTTTTAACTGCTGCTCACAGCTAGAATTTTTTTTATTACAGCCGGCGCCGTTCAAAGCCTACTTATTCAAAGTGGGCGAATTTTTAAAAACTCTATATGTCGAAGAGGAATCGAGCAAAATATCATATTTGCTATATTTTTGCAAAAGTAATTTTGAGTTATTTTCATTTAATTAAAAATATACAGGGCGTCCCAAATAAAAAATCAATTTTTCTGTTGATAACTCTTAAATTATTAATTTAAAAAAAAATATATACTTATACCATTAAATTCTACGTAAAAAGGTGCTTTCGAAATGTTTTCATAGAAATACAAAATTTTTCGTAGCAAAAAAGTTACAGCGATTTGTTAAAAATGCACATTTTTGAAAAAACACGGTGCGGTTTTCACCATCATGTTTTTGATGAAAATTAGACTATAGACTATAGAACTGTAGAACAAGGTAATTCCCTTTAAAAACGTCCAATTTAGCTCACCCTGCACAGACAAAATTGTTGCTCTTCAAACCAGTTAAAAAATATGAAGGTAGCACCCCTACAACTAGGAGTCGAAACTAATATCGAATTAAAAATTTTCATGTCAAAAAATATCCAGACACCAATTTTCATAGAAACATTGACGATAGTTCAGAAATTATTTGGAAAAATCGAAATAAAAATAAAACTTCTACACCCTGTATCTCCGAAACCGAAGTTTCCCCAATACTATTCGGATTACCCTGTATATTTTCGTCAATACATCTGCCCTACATATTTATTTATCCAAATGCTTATATGAAACCATTATTTATTTAGAACTGTAATCATTCCAAATAATGTAAAATCGTCAAGGGTTGGTACGGTAATTGACTTTCACATTTACACTTCAATAAAATTTTCAGCACGTCCCTGTCACACGTCATTCCTTAATATGTCAAGTATTATTTTTATGTGTTATATGGAAACTTTATGTATTTTTAAAATTGAAAGAATAGGGTAAAAGTCTTATTCTTGTCAGTCTCATCGCTCATTATATATTAAGGTTATCGTTTTTCAATTTCACATCCGAAAACCTTCATTTCATATAAATTTATCATTACAATACGTTAAACATATCCTATATCTGATTTATTATTATTTTTAAGGCGTGACTTTTATTATATGTACATATTATACTAAAACAAATAATCGATATAAAAATGTTAGAGATGTTAAAAGCAGATTTTCTCCATTCATTCACGCAATTTTTTTCTGACTTTTATTTATGTTTTTGAAAATTTATTTATTATTTATTATTTTTTTTTAAGTTTTGACTTTGTTATTTGCGAAATCGACATATTTTTCAATACTATTCACTCATCACTACTCATAACTAACTCATTTTCGTAGAAAAAATTATGATTAATATAAAAAAAATCAAAATTTTTGACTATTAGTATTGACTATTTCCATTCTAAATATTTCGAGAACGGTTGCTCGTAGCGATTTTTACCAAGAGACATTTTGTACGTAAAAAGTCACGGAAATGTACACTTTTTGTACAAATAGGAGTCATATCAAATTTTTCGTGTCAAAAAACCACCAGATACCAATCTTCATCCAAATATTGACGTTATTTCAGAAATTATTTGGAAAAAATCGAAATAAAAATGAAACTTCTACACCCTGTATCTCCGAAACTAAGCATTTTAGGACATACATTTATACGAACTATTTTACTTATTTTTGTCTGCAGAAAATACTGCCGAAGTTTCCGATATACAGTTCGGACCACTCTGTATATTATATAATAACACTAGCGTGTACCAGCGACTTCGTTCCCGTCGAATTAATCATTTGTAATGGTGATGGTAAAGCAAAGCAAGAATTTCCACTAACATACAAACTGGATAAAATTTTCTCACATTTATGTCAGCATGAGAAAAAACAATATGGCGATATTATTATATAACTTGGTAATATTTGAGGGGTAGTTTCATCTCGTTGGAATTTGACTTTCGAAAAATCCGTTTGCCAAAAATAAGCTTTTTACGTCAAGCAGTTTAAGCAGAATCGTGGTTAAGAAATTACCCAACTTTTTGGAACATCCTGTATGATATTTTAAAAAATTTCAAAATATGTAAAAAAAACCAAATAAATGATGCTTGTCCAAGCGTTTTCTCGAAAGACTAACCGTTTTTTAAATAACAAATATTGTAATATTTGAGGGGCGTTTTCACCCTCTTGGAATTTGAGATTCGAGAAACCCCTCCTTATCGAACCTCTACACTCCACAGCCAATCCGTTTGCCAAAAATCAGCTTTAAACGTCAAGCAGTTTAAGCAGAATCGCGATTACTTAGTGGTCATATTTTATGACACACCCTGTATAAATTTATAAAAAATCTTAAAATATGTAAAACAACAAAATAAGTGTTCAAGAGTTTTTCCGAAAAACTCACCGGTTTTTAAATAAAAATATTTTAATATTTGAGGGATAGTTTCACCCCCTTAGAATTCGAGTTTCGAAAAATCCCTTCTTATCGAACCTCTACACCCTAAAGTCAATCTGTTTTCCAAAAATCAGCTTTTTACGTCAAGCGCTTTAAGTAGGATCGTGATTAATCAATGACCAGATTTTTCGAAACACCCTGTATACATTTTTAAAAAATCTTAAAATATGTAAAAAACAAAATAAAATATACGTGTTTAAGCGTTTTTTCGGAAACTTGACCGTTTTTTAAATAAAAAATATTGTAATATTTGAGGGGTGGTTTCACCTCCTTGGAACTGGAATTTCGAAAAATCCCTTCTTATTGAACCACTACACCCTAGAATCAACCTGTATGCCAAAATTGAGCTTCTTACGTTGAGTGGTTTGAGCAGGATCGTGATTAATCAGTATGTCAGTCACTTATGGATTGTATATATTTAGTATAGATATAGATATTATTATATTACTAGTTGAAGCCTGGTGCATCCGCCACGACGGCGACGCGACATCAGGAAAAAAATATTTTTAATTTTTTTAAAATTAAATGAAAAATAAAAAATCCGGCGACGATAATTTTTATAAGAGCCGATTAGCTATCTTTTAGTAAAAAAACAACTTTCTAGAGCAAGTCGTTACTTCAGTAGAGGCGACACAGATAAACATTAGCATTTTATATATGTAGATTATTTAAGACTCACCCTGTATAATAAGACTAGTGATAAATCATCTGTTGTGACGAAATCTTAATTCCCAACATCGACAAGTATAGAGATTTCCGACCGTTTCCGTAGCCATCATTGCCTATGTGTGTGCGTGTGACGAAACTTTGGTAACTTCTAGCTTTGCCACCCCCGAAAAGATTAAATCAAAATCTCCTCCGCCGATAGATGCGGCATCCGATTTTCGAGCATTAGGGCCCACTCACACAGAAATCACATTATTTATTATAAGCTCCCCGCTCGTTCAAAATCCGGTATATTTTAGTTGTTGCCTGTTCGGGTAGTTTCCGAAATCCCTTCGGTTCTTAACATCTGTGCGCTGTCTTTGTTTCCTTCGTCGCGTCGTGATAGAGATATAATAAAAGTAAATTTTGATTTAGTTATAAAATTTCATTAATATAGGTTTTTATTATTTTTTCATAGTTTTTTTTTAAATTTTTAATTATTTTTTTAATATTTTTTTTATTTAATTTTTTTTTACTTTGATTTAAAATAGTAACGTAAATATAGTGAGCAGGTATTAATAATTATTGGCAGTCGCCAATGAGAGTAATATTTACTAATTGACGTCAGTAAAAGTAATTTTATTTTACCCTCGATTGTACCATACGATCGAAAAAAAAACGGCGTCAAAGACTGCTGGCGAATGACAATCTTTTAAACGGTGTAGTTTAACATTCAAGAAAAAATAATTTTTTGGAGATAGATTTGTCTGTCTGGAACTGTTCTATCCTTTTTTAATCTTTCTATAATTAGTGTTAATTTTTGACAAGTTTTATGTCAATTTTTAGTAAATTACGTCTAGAGATTGACCTCGCCAAAATTATCATCAATTGTCTTTCCCCAGCTGTGTTTGACGCGGTTTTTTTTCAATTATAGTGTATTTTACCGGACCGGTATTATTAGTGTGAACCGGCCTTTTTATTGTTTCAATTATACGCAGTTAGACTTAAAAAAAGATACCGAATAATAAAAATTTCTGTTTTAAATTCTATACGTTACTAAAACACGTTTTTCTTTTAAAAGTTTCTTCGAAATCATGCCGTTCTTAGTTTTTCAAACGCATCCTGTGTAGCCACTTAGATACATTTTATAGTTTTAAGACGTTCTTATCCTTTTCAATGTATTTTTTCATAAAAATTCCTGATTCCTCAGAGCTAAAATCACAATGAATGGTAGGAATGTCGAGACCACGTGCTGAATTGTTCCTATAATCATTACTGCTGTTCTCTGCCTTTATACTTTGATATATTTTAAAATATCTTTCAGATTGTTTTGTAGAAGCATTATTAAGTAAAAGTATTTGTTCATCTATACCTACTCTAAACTGGAGTTGCCAGGAGTCCGACATTTCTGGAAAAATCTCTGAATTAGGTGAGTTTTCCCGGATTTGGGAATATCATTATACTATCCCGGAAAGCGTCAGTCAAATTATAAAACCAAATGTTATATGTATAGTTCAGAAAATAAAAAAAATCACACTTATGTTTAACATTATTCCGTCATATTTTGTTATTTACATTGGAGCATTTTTTGTCTTTGCTTACTATCCCGGAATTTTTTTCTCGAAATTTTTCCGGAATTTAGCTATAACAATCTGGCAACCCTACTCTACACTGACTATCAAGGCGTTGCCAACAGTAGTTGATGGAGTTTTGTAAACACTGTCTTATCCCCATAAAAAGTCCAGACTACTCGTAGATAAATCAGGAGCTTTAAGGCATTCTATTATTGGTGAATGCATACTGCAGTCACCAATAATTAATAGAATCATATTTTTTAGAATTCTCTCTGATATAGGATAAGTTTTCATTTTCGGCAAATTTCGGAGGATTTAACTAGTTGTTAAAGTTGAATTAATTTGACAAATATGTTGAACTGCCAGGCCATATCACAGCCACCTAGATTTAATCTTTTTCTTTCATAAAAATTAAAATATCTAGGAAAATCTTTGTTTGAGGGGTAGGCAACCTTAAATAATATTGTGCAGAGATATACTATATTCTCCATTGAATATAGGAATAATATACAAGGTGTTTCATTTAACAGAGTAACTTGTTTTTAAAAGTGACAAAAGTTCAATATGCATTTGTCTCAGCCTGTATAACTTTTCGGGTAAAGTTTTAATTTGATTTAAACTACAATGGTTATTTGAACTATACAGGGTGAGTTTTAAATAAGTGCAAATATTTTCAGGGGTGGTATATTTCGAACCCAGGAACAAGTCTATGAGTTTTTTTTGCAAAAAAAGATGTTAAAAATCGGGCATTTAAATTTCCTTGTATATTTTTCGAAAACTTTCTAGAACTGCCTGTTCACCGAAAATTTTTCCACGGTATAATTTCTTAATCTCTGATATATTACCATAGTTACAGCTTTTCTCTATGGTTATGGCACTAAAAGGGATGCAAATACAGAAAAAGTCCGGTGGCTGGCTCTAAACATTTTTCCAAAAAAAATCATTTTTTTTAAATTTCAAACTTTAATAACTCGGTTATTTTGGACTTATTTGCAAAATGGAAAAGAAAAAATTGGCGCCGGGAGGCACGTATAGCCGCCCATGCTAAAATATGTTAATATCTCAAAAACTGCGACTTTGACTGATTTTGATGTTATTACAAATTTTGTTGCAAATATTATTCCTAATCTTAATTTGAAAACCGCGTTTCGCTAGCTACTGTAATTATGGATTTTACGATTTTTTAACATATTTAACCCCGTCCCATACCCCCTTACCAACCCCCCACGCCCACCAAAAACTAATGGCCAGATTCTCGGGTGCCACAGTATTTTTGTGCCAAATTTGGTTAAAATCGGTTCAGCGGTTTTTGAGTTATCGTGTTACAGGCGGACAGACAGACAGACGGACAGACAGACAGACAAACACCATGAAAATATTTTGTATTTATGTCATTTATGACCCAAATAACTCATTTTGAGTAAAATGAAAAAAACTTTTTTTTGTCGATCTTAATGGCCTACCATACCTATTGGTATGGTCGGCTAAAAATATGTTTCTTTTATCGAGATCTACCAGCCCTGAAAATATTTGCACTTATTTAAGATTCACCCTGTATAATAGGTTATACGGGGTAAATTCCAATATAGGTAGTTTGTGTTAAAATTTAAAATTTGCTCTTCGTTTTTAGAGAATGTTCCATTACAAAAATCAATCATATGTAATTTTTATTGGGGACATCCTGTAGAAATCTACATATTTTTAAAAAATGCTCTAAATTAGCCTACATATGCTAACAACGTTTCATTTCAATTCAAACTGTCGTTCTCTTAGCAGTTAACTTACCAATTACACGCCACTCAGTTCAGCAAAAATAAGCTCTTACCTGTAACAAATCAGAAAAAAAACATGTTAAAACTGATAGGTAATTAAACAAAGAGAAACAGACAGTAAATATATGGGCCACCCATACATCAATACGTAAACATAAAACAAAAAGTGTGGACCAGATGTGTAAACAATCTTTGAGAACTAGCCCGGTTAAAAGTAATAAAACTGGGGAACAATGTTTATCGATGACATCAAAAATCGGCACCACTTTTATACAGGGACTTCTTGCATCTTTCGAATAAGATGCCGGTCTGCCATTAAAATTGTTGAAACATAAAATTTTAACGAGTCTTCGATGGGGATACGAACATCTGCTGGCTGAGGGAACTCCGTCAAAGTAACGATGGTTTAGATGAATGTAGATGCCTCGTTTGATGCTGTTCTGATATAAAAATATCTATAAGTTTATAGAGACATTTTTAATAGTACTTTTTCTATTTTAATATTTTTTTTACTATTTTAAAATAATTTCTCTCTCTCTCTCTCTCTCTCAGCCAATCCATAATAATTGTAATAAAAATATCACACATTTGCAATCCAAAACACCGGCCGGCGTCAAGTCATCACTTTAAACATAAACATATTGATAACAACTAGACTTACGTCGAAGTAAGGACTATTTCAGTATCGAGTTTTGAGTCCTCGGTTCGTGCAGGGATTACGATTACTGCCAGCGCAAAATTAACGAATTAGCTTAGTAACGAGTAACGAGTCCTAAATTCAAATGGTAGGCGTTACTTCGAGTCCTCGTAAAGTAACTGTTACTTTGTAACGATTACTTAGAATTTTTACATCACTACCACCCATTTACTTGATGTACATTCCTGGGCAGAAGGTTCCTGGACCTATGAACAACAATGGTGTGCCTTATTTTGCCATTTTTGGACCATCTATAAAGTTTATATCTAAACTGTTGCTGTATGTACTAGAATAAAACTAAATGAATAAAGACTTAAAAATTTTGGATACTATACTAAAATAAAACAATCACAAAAAATACAAGATCAACAAATGATACTATATACTAATTCGGAATTAGAATTTAATTTAAGACACGATATCAACTACAAGATGCTAGCGATACTGTTTAACATCTTAATAACATTTTTTTTCTTTGGTCGCTTCCCTTATTAACATAGCTCAGACGGATCTCGAAAGCGAACACGCAATAATAACTTTTCTTGTCTATTTCAAGAGCCACGTCGCGCCGGATTAAAAACCACAACAAAACGAACGAGATGCGAGCAGTGTATGCAACCCATCGACTCGCGAAGGGGGAGTAGATACCGCCCGCGATTTTGACAGTTTTTACAGGGAGATTGAAACTTGTTTGGGTGCGCTTGGATGGCCGGTTGATAGTTTAATATAGGTTTTCTTCTTGTTGTTTGATTCGATGACCGCAACCGTTTTTTTTTAATTTGCTGGCGTTTGTAAAACTTTAAGCGGGATGCAAGCAAATCGCCTACCAAAATCTCTTCTTTACCGTGAGCTTGTAAACGGTAAGGGTAAGAGGAAGAAGTGTGGACACCTCAAAAGGTACAAGGTTATTTCTGTAAAATTAATAGGGGAGCTAATATTTGGAGAGCTCAAAAGAGTGGGATTTTCGATGTTTCCAATTAGTAAGACTATTTAGGGTGGAGCCTCTCATACGCCGCGGAGGCTCCACGGAGAACGACAGTTTGTATTAAAATGAAATTTTGTGAGCATATGTAGGTTAATTCAGAGCACATTTTAAAAATATAGAGAGTTCTACAGGATGTCCCCCAAAAAAGTTACATATCAAAGTTGTGTTTTTTGTAATGGAACACCCTATATATTAATTGATTTTCGGATTCTGGGAGAAAAATAAAGGTGAGTTTTATTAGAGAAGTAAATGATTAAAATGTACGGATTTTGACATATTTAACATTTTTTTAAGATAAAGAACAATTTTTAAATTACAATAATAGCTACCTAAATTGGAATTTACCCGGTATAGCCTAATATGTAGTTAAATTAACTATTGTACTTTAAATCAAATTAAAACTTGGCCCAAGAAGTTATACAGGGTGAGACAAAATTAATATTGAACATTGGTCACCTTTAAAAGCATGTTACTCTTTTATTTTAAATGGAACACCCAGTATATTATTCCGAATTAATGTCTCTTCAAAATACTATAAAGGTTACCTACCCCTCAAACAAAGATTTTCCTAGATATTTTCATTTACATGATTTGATATGAGTAGATCTTTATTATTTGATAAAATCTAGGGTGGCTGTGATATGTCTGACGTTACTTCAACATAGCTGTCTAATTAGTCCAACTTTAACAACTAGTTATCATTATGTGTCTGTTAAAACAAAAGAAATTCTCAGAAATTTGCCGAAAATGCAAACTTATCTTACATTAGAGAGAATTAATAGAATACTTAAACGCTCCCGATTTTATCTAGTCTGGGTTTTTTATGGGAATATGTTAAAGACAGTGTTTACAAAATTCGACCAACTATTGTCGACAACAGGAGAGAAATTATTGTAGCTGCTTTTCGAGGTAGAACTCCACATAAATGCATTTTAAAATGAAAAGATCCTTTTGAAAAGACAATCATTTTATGCAGTTAACAGGAAAGGAAACATTCTGAGCATTTGATTTCATCTAGCTAATTTTTGTCACATAATTATAGCTTTATATCTAATTTTAATTCTGTAATAATTAAAATATGTTAAACGTGGTTATACGCGGAAATAATAAAGATCTACTGACGTAAAATCATAAAAATTAAAATATCTAGGAAAATCTTTCTCTGAGGGGTACGCCATCTTAATAATATTTTGAAGATACATAAATTCCCCATTGAACACCGGAATAGTATACTGGGTGTTCCATTTAAAATAAAGGAGTAATTTGTTTTTAAAAGTGACTAATGTTCCATATTAATTTTGTCTCACCCTGTATAATTTTTCGGGTCGAATTTCAATTTGGTTTAACATACAATGGTTACTGTAATGAAATATCAGACTATACAAGGTCAACTAAAATTTAGGTAGCTGTTATCGAAATTTAAAATTTACTCTTCATGTTCACAAAATGTGAAATATGTCAAAATCCTTAGATTTTAGGGATATGCTTCTTTAATAAAACTCACCTTTATTTTTTTCCTAGAATCCGAAAATCAATTAATATATAGGGTGTTCCATTAGAAAAAAACATAGCTTTGATGTGTAACTTTATTTTGTGAACAATCTGTATAATTCTATATATTTTTATAAAATGCTTTCACTTAACCTACATATTTATGCTGCCAAAATTTCATTTCGATATAAACTACCGTTTTCCTTGGAGCTTCCGCGGCGTATGAGAGGCGCCACCCTGTATAAGTATCAATATAGTACTCTAATATTCATGTTCTACTGTCAGAAAATAAATAACGACAATAAGTCTCCACTAATATCCGTCTCTCCTTCCCTCCCTCACACCAATATAGAAATATAACTGTCAGTCCAATTCACCTCGTTTACAATTCATCTTCATTCCGTTCCAATTTTCTCACCTCTCGCTCCGAAAGAAAATAAAAAGAAGAAGAACAGGGGTCGCTTACCCTCCCGTTAGTTCCCAAAACGAACGTCTCAATCGGTCCCCGTTTTTTTCTCCAGGTTTTCCACGTCGTCGTTTTTTTCCCATCTTTCCACCCCCGATTTATTGACGGATGCATTTTTGGGCGTAGAGCACGATAGACAGGAAATCGTTGGGACGTGAAGGCATCGAGGCCTTTTTTCGGGGGATTTTTCGATGGCTTTCAGGAATTCGGGAATCGGGACGCCTGTCTACGGGTTCGCGTAGGTCAAGGAAGAGGGGAATGATTGGAAAAAGCTGTTGCCGGAATTGAGGGGGCGGACGAGCCGTCCTAAACCAGCTGGATTTTGGTCGTAAAAAGTCTGGATTTTTTTTGAAGTGAAAACTTTTTTACGCGCGCTGGAAGTAAATATTCAGTGACAAGGTGTAAGCGAGACGACCATGACACACGAACTAGTGATAACGAAAAGTAGTAACGATCGAAAAAATGGTAAAGACAGCCTACGAATTAAAAGTACGTAGTGACGCGGCGTGTAAAATATTGATATTTTAATACAAATTTTGTGAAAATTAATCAAATTATTACGTGTAAAAAATTATTTGTTACACGTAAAAAACTATTTTATTATTTTTTTTACTTTACGTGTATAAAACTACAGTTCATACCAAATAAACTTTTAGTCACGTTGTTTGGGAAAATATTTTAGGAAACAAAACTAAATTAATTATAAATATATAAACAGTTATTATTTTCATCAACAAAACTCACCTTCTTAACAGCACTTAAGGGGCGCGTAAAGGGCCATTACTACCGCTTTCCATGTTCAAAATATTCTAATAAAATTACGATGAGTTTTTTACGGCTATTAAGCTATGTTGTACACTTCGCACTAAAAGAGGTTCTAAAAAGAAGAATGTTCGACTGCAAGGTCTACTGGTAAACATATTTAAGCTTATAGTATCACAATACTATTTATTTAAACCAAAAACTCGTAATGCAAAACTAAAGTGTAAAAACGAATGACAATTGTCAGGAAATAAATAAATAAGTGAGGCAACTTGACATTTTTTACAGCAGAGCTACCACCTGAATCCCCAGCGCGAAATTTAAATTCCAGTTAATCAGCCCCGCGCCGATTTGTTCATGGTTGGTAACAGTGGCAGATGCAGAGGGGGGGCCATAAGGCCAAGCCCCCCTTTAAAATCTATAAATTGGGTTAAATATTAGGCTTTTGGGTTAAAAATTGCGCTCTAAAAAGCATTCTACATTACTTTTTATTTGGGTCCCCCCTAAAATAAATTCCTGTATCCGCCCCTGGTTGGCAACAATGAATTTAAAAATCGCGCCTTCAATTACGTAACTAAAAGTTTAATTGATATCAAATATAGTAAAAAAAAATTTTAAAAGTTTTTAAAGGAACATTTTATTATATTTTTTGAATAGCAATCACTTCCTAAATTATAACCGTGCATCGTTTTGAACACTCCGTATATAACAATAATAGTATATTGTTTTATTAGGACTAAAAATGACACTTTATGTAGCGAGGCTGTACGTTGACCGAGGCACAAAAAGTCATTTTTACTCCGAATAGAGCATGTAATTTTTTTTTCAAACGCCACAAATAAGATTTTAAACAATTTCAAACGTTCCAAATAATATAAAAATATTTAAAAGTAATACCCTGGAAGTAATTATATATCGAGAAAGTATGGTTACACTCGTTGAATTTGACGCTTTATGTCAGTTTAATAATATATTTTCGTACTTTTGTTCTTAGGCGTAAAAGTGCTTTACTTTTTTATGCATAGGCGTTAAAATGATTTTTTATATTGTCAATCACGTCGCAAAAATTGATACTTTTGTGACATTTGAAAGAAAATAGTTATTTTTTTATAAATAAAATAATAAGACAATTAATAAATAATAAGACGATAAAATGGAATTTTATTAAAAAAAAACGAAAAGATTAACTCACGATCGATGAAATCGCGAGTGAATTAATTTCGGGAGACGACAATGTAATTTTATCGTCGTGTATTATTTTATACTAAAAAACAATATTTTTTTCATAGCGAGTTACGTTTTAAAAAATATTCAAAAATTATCATTTCAAGGAATTTATTACGAGTAGAAAAAATTTGTGCTGGGTTGGCGTTGGTTTCTATGTAATTTGACAAATAAATAAAGCTGTCTCTTTAGTTGTCCGTTTTGAGTCAATATTTTTAATAATTATTCTCTTTCGTGTCGATTGCTGATTGAATTGGAGCCAGAAATGGCTCGAAACGAAATAAGTAAATTACCCACAGATATTCAGACTGAGGCGACAAACGCCATATCCAAACTACTTCCATTTAAATCCCGAATAACTTATGAAAAGGAATACAAATATTTTCAAAAATGGAAGCAATTAAAAAACGTGCGAGAAGAAATAAAGTTTTTAACCTATCCTCGGTATTAAAGTATCATTTAATCTACCCTTGCGGTTAAAGTACTATTTTATCTACTATTTTTGATAGATGTAAGGCAATTTCAACAGTTGCTATGGAAAAAAAATATTTTATTATTATTTGCTCTTCTGAACATGTCAAAGTCTGTTTCCCCTATAATATTATAACCTCAACCTCCGAAAATCTTTTCAGACAATTCTATATATTACCAGACACTAATGTCTCTCTGTAACTTCGGATGGTGAAATGGGCATTATACCTAACTGGTATGATACGGCGAGGACTCGAAAAGGCCGAGAGAAGACCGAGGGACATGTGTTTCCGATATTTCAAATTCAAATACCACCCCAGACATCGACAAAGCCGAAGAGCACATGTTTTGAAGTTTATTAAAGCGATTTTTCAAGCCTTTTGCTTACATTCGTTTTATTTCGATGCCAGTGGCGTGCGGAAATTATATAGATACCTCGTTTAAATTATAACGAGGATAAAACTTTATTTTATATTTGAAGACTTGAAGTAAATAATGTGCTAAGTGCCAAAAAATCGGTTTGTCGTATTTTATTTGTAAAATGTCCTAATTTCTATAACCAACAACACATCGGTATTACATTGTAATGAAAAAAAAAATGTGTGTGCTCTATGTGCGCATATTTGTAGTGAAAGTTTTTTTATTTTTTTTCCATAGCAATCGTTAAAATTGCCTTATATGTATCTATCAAAAATAGTAGATAAAATAGTACTTTAACCGCAACGGTAGATTGAATGATACTTTAACAGCGTGGATATGTTATAAACTTTATTTCATCTCGCACGTTTTTAATTGCTTCCTATTTTGAAAAATTTTGTATTCCTTTTCATAAGTTATTCGGGATTTAAATGGAAGTAGTTTGGATATTATGGCGTTTGTCGCCTCATATATCTGTTGGTAATTTACTTATTTCGTTTTGAGCCAGTTCTAGCTCCAATTCAATCAGCAATCGACACGAAAGAGAATTAAAAAATATTGACTCAAAACTGACAAGTAAAGAGGCAGCTTTATTTATTTGTCAAATTACACAGAAACCAACGCCAGCCCAGCACAATATTTTTTCTACTCGTATTAAATTCCTTGAAATAATAATTTCTGAATATTTTTTAAAACGTAACTCGCTACGGAAAAAAATATTGTTTTATGCACGACGATAAAATTGCATTATCGTCTCCCGAAATTAATTCACTCGCGATTTCATCGCTAGTGAATTAATCTTTTCGGTCGACGATAAAATACCATTTTATCGTCTTGTATAAAAAATAACTATTATTACAAAACGATAATTTTATCACCCGGCCGGATAGCCCTGGCAGCTGTGGCCATTAAACCAAAATACTACTACATCTATATCTCTGACTACTACTAGGCAACAATTTGTTTTGTGTGGTCTGTGGTCTGTTTTTGTTTAAATGTTTTGTTCATTATTAATTATTTATAGTGATTTACAGTAATTTTACTAAATTATACGAATATTCTCGTTGATTATTGGTTTGAAATAAATATGACAGTGTCTTCCAATGAAAATGCGAGTTACTAACTCTAATAATTCTAATTCTGAGCTGGCAAATCAGCTAGATGCTTTATCTAGGCCGTTAATCAGAAGCTAGAAACCTATCGATGAAAATATGCTTAAAAATTTACCTACTTCATACCACACAACCAGAGAGGATATTGGTACACATCAAGGTTGGTACAGTATCAAGTTTATTACAGTGATTTTCTTAGTCGCGTATTGCACAGATCGTTACCCAGTGTTGCCACAAGCTTATTTTTAATCGGGGTAGATTATCACGTGATAGCGGGGTTAAATTGTTTTTTTAAAAAGGCGCAGATCTACCTCGAATGGGGTGGCTATGGCAACACTGCCGTTAACACTTTTCCTCTCGGTAGCTAATGCGTCACGGCCGTCATTCAAGGTCATGTGTCAATGACATGCTATTTTTTCAAACTTTCAAATGTTGCGAATAATATAAAAAAATTAAAAGTACTTTATTATAATAACAAGTAATACCTTGTAAGTATTAAAATAGAAAACAAATTTCTTGCAGCATAGGTATATAATAAAATTATATAAGGATTCTTGCCACTTAACTGCTTATATAGAAATTTAATTCTACGCTGTGTTTGTCATAATGTGGATCAACCTGCTCTCACTACCGGTTTCGGAGCCCTACTCCATCATCAGGTGAGCTTGGGCAGATCCACAAAATGACAACCCCAGCGCAGAGATAGTTAATTCCAACTTGTCGGAAAGTGTCGGTTAGATATTAAGTCCCGAACGGGAGATAGCGGCCTGCGTGCAATGGTAGTACTTTCGTACCACCGGGGCGCAATTATCGATAGTAAAAGGATGGTAAAAGGCTTTTTTTTCAGGCAAGCCAAATTATAAAATAGAAAACAAATTTCTTAAACCGTTCGGGACTTAATATCTAACCGACACTTTCCGACAAGTCGGAATTAACTATCTCTGCGCTGTGGTTGTCATTTTGTGGATTTGCCCAAGCTCACCTGATGATGGAGTAGGGCTCTGAAACCGGTAGTGAGAGCAGGTTGATCCACATTATGACAAACACAGCGTAGAATTAAATTTCTATATAATCAGTTAAGTGGCAAGAATCCTTATATAATTTTATTACTATAAGTAATTATGTATCGAGCAATAATGGGTGCATTCGTTGAATTTGGCACTAAATGTCAGTTTAATAACATATTTTTGTACTTTGTGCTTAGGTACCTGCTTAAAAGTACCTATATTACTTTTTATCCCTAGGCGTTAAAATGAGCTTTTTATATTGTCAATCAAGTTGCAAAAATTAATACTTTTGTGACGTTTGAAAAAAAAATTGTGTATTATTGATTACTATTATATTCGGTTTTTATGAAAAAAAAATCAATAAGTTTATACTTAGTAAATTCCACAGCGTTAATTATGGTACGCCACTGCGCGGCTGGCTTTTAAAACCCCAAGTTTAATACGGGAACGACGTTCATTAATTTTCAGAAGCATTAATTATTATATGAGTATCTTTATTGGGAATCTTTAACGCAGACATCTGTCATTTTAATATTTGTGTCTGCGGTGCTAGGAGACATATGTACTAAAAATAAACGGCCGTATACCGTTCGTATTAACAGGCATATAGTCGCTGGAAAAATAATTATAAACTCCCCTAATTATCGATTAAAGTGAAAGAGTCTATATGTAAAATAATGAAACGTAGTTGAATTTGAATATATTGGCTTAGAATCAAAACGTTTAATATGATCATAGTCACTAGGTTCCCTAATATCTTTTTCTCTTGCACGTCTAACTTTTGCTATGACTTCATTATATTGCAAAAATAAAAAAAAAACAAGCACTATTATATTTTTGCGAGTGTCTAGTTTACGTTAATTTTTCACAGAAAATTTCTTCTATAGGGAAAATACCGCACAGCACTTTTTACAACGGTAACAAAAACAAAACAATTATACATAACCACAAAAAACAAACCTAATTTACGCCAGATATCTGTCAACGTTGCCAACGTTTAACCCAATTTAATGTTATCATTATATTGCCTATTATTCAACTTATCCTTATTTATTCTTATATTTTACGGTTGATAGACACGGTTGTCCCAAAAATGCACATTTCAGGATTGGTACCAATCACTAAGGCCGCATCTCCAGTTAACGTTATACCTGGAAACATGTGCATTTATTTAAGACTCACCCTGTATATTTATATCTTTTTAAACATATATTCTGTAAATAGCTATTCTCAAGAATAATCTAAGTTCAAAGAAAATTGAAGTTTTCCTGAATTTATAGAAGTCATCCCGTAGGGAGCAATAAAAACTTTTTACGCGTATATAAGCGGATGATGTAAAGTTCCGAATAGGAATTAATCTTTACTTATCAAATATCTTTAAGAGAATTCGACATTAAACCTCTTTTTATGGTGTATTTTATCGTTCAGAAAACATATTTAAACCAGCCAATTTAAATATATTTTATAGTTTTAGGGTTGATTGAAAGAATTGGGAATATACGCAACCTAATGGGCGGATTTGTGACAATGCTGATTCTATTTCCCCTTACCTTTCAAGAGCTGTACGGTGGAGGTAGTACATCGTTCTGCGGTCAACGCATAAAACATTTATTTTCTCTAATTGAGCTAGCGAAAGTATATCGAAGATGGTATGGATCTAAAAGCGACAGTGTTGCCATATTAAAATATGAATATCTGTAATTCGTTTGACGAAAATATCTTTGGATGAAAAATCCGTGTTTATGTATTGAAAATTTATTCGTGTTACTTCTTCTTCTTAAAGTGCCTTCTCCATTCAGTGAAGATCGGCAACAACCATGGCAAATTCCTCTCTATTTTTCGCTCTTCTCAGCAAAGTATGCGAGTCCAGGCCTGTCCAATCTCTAATGTTCTTCAGCCAGGAGCATTGCCGTCGTCCGGGTCCGCGCTTTCCCTCAATTTTACCCTCGATGATGAGCTGAAGGAATTCATACTTGCTATGTCTCATGATATGGCCCAAATAGGCTGTTTTCCTCTTTTTTATTATGTCGAGGATTTCTCGGTCCTTGTTCATTTGGTTTAGAACTCGTTCATTCGAGACACGGTCAGTCCATGGTATTCTGAGCATTCTGCGATATACCCACATCTCAAATGCTTCCAACTTATTCATTGCGCTTACTTTGAGTGTCCACGACTCAACCCCGTAGAGAAGTGTGGAAAGTACGTAGCACTCGTGTTACACATAGAATAAACAACAAAAATAACAGTGTGTATACAGGGTGCTACAAATTTGAGTTACGAGCATTGGTATCTCGGAAACCGTAATAGATAAAAACATAGTTAAATTGGGGCAAAGTTGCCGCCTTGGGATGTTCACAAAGATGCCATCAAAAAAGTTTTAAAAATTTCAAAGATTGCTGAGTTTTCTGGAAAAGCTGATTTTTTTTGAAAATCAATTTTATTTTTTCCTGTCGTTACTTTTTAGAAAATCAAAAAACTATTTGCACATTTTCTTAGCCACTTTATTAGGGCTATTTGATAGTATTTTTAGATTATCAAATTAGGTGATAATTTGTGAGATACACAGGCCAACTAATTTTTTTTAAATACGGACCAGGATTTTTTATTTCAGATTTTGAAAGAACTCGGTCTCCTGAATACAATGATTTACACACTTTATACTTTTTTTGTTGTTTTGGATACTTTAACAGCAACAAAACTATTTAGTTATTATTTAAAATAATTTCTAGTCCGACTGTGGTTTCTTAACTTATTTAATCGGATTATATTCATCGCAAGAATATTGATCAGCGTTAATTAACATTGCATAAGGAAAATCGCGAGCCAACTGGAAGATTCAAATAAATAATATCCAGGTTAGAACTTTAAAGATATTATTTTGAACTTTTTTTATTGTGAATTTGAAATCTTAGTGTGCGATCTAATAATATGCATAATATTAATCGTAGTTATTATAAATAAATCAACTTCTACAAACTAGTTTCTAATGTACTACATGTTCGAAAGGGTCAGCACCCTCCCTATTGCACAAATTAATTTTTCGCTCAATTTTATTTATAGCTCTTTGAACTTTCTTCTTATACTTCCGAATGCATTTTGTACTCTTCATTGTATATGTTAAGATGAATTGATTTCACTTTTACAAATGACGTCAAATAATGTAGCCCCTTGGCGATGATCCAGTGAGGTCCAGGCACCTCGCTGGACATTATACTGCTCTACCATTTCCAATCTATCTTCCAGGAAAATTATTTGATTGTTTATATTATATTATATTTATATTAATTATTTTATTGCATTTGATTTTCCGTATTCAATGTTTTACCCCACGTCATTGTTAAGTTTGAAAGCTTATCAATATTGTAACGATGAATAGATTAAATATTTAAAAAAAACTGAGCCGGACTTGAAGTTAGTTTAAATAAATTATGTTGAAATGCTAAAACAAAAAAAAATAAGTGTCGCATATCATTGTACTCAGGAGACCGAGTTCTTTCAAAATCTGAAATAAAAAATTCAGGTCCGTATTTAAAAATATTAAGTTGGCCTCTGTATCTCACAAATTATCAGCCAATTTGAAAATATAAAAATACTATCAGATATCCCTTATAAAGTGGCTATGAGAATGTGCAATTAGTTTTTTGATTTTCTTAAAAGTAACGACAGGAAAAAATAAAATTCATTTTCAAAAAATTCGTTTTTTCCAAAAAAACTCGGCAATCCTTGATATTTTTAAAACTTTTTTGATGGCATTTTGGTGAACATCCCAAGCGCAACTTTGCCCCAATTTAACCATGTATCTATTACGGTTATATACCGAGATATCAATGCTCGTACCTTGAATTTGTAGCACCCTGTATAGGACCGTAGTCAAAATTCAATGAATTGATGATTGGTTTCCGTTAAACGATGAATGAAACAGTCAGTAGCTGTCGATTTATTAAATACGGTCATTTAATTGATCGGTTTTTGATTAGATAAAATAAGGAGCAATCGACTAGAAATTTTCGTGTCGATGGTCATCAATAATCGTCACCTCTTGCTAGACAAATATCAACATTAATTTCAATTGTAGTATGTTGGATACCATCTAAACAATAATTTTCTTTGCAGTAGAAATAGTTTATATATTATTTATTGTTTGTTTGTGTTAAAATATACAATTATGATGTATATTTTGATTGAACTGATTCAAAATCTAAAATTTGAAAATCTTCTCAGTTTCTAGTTTTTTATATAACATTTTGACACTCATTAAGACAGGGTAATGCAAATAATTATTCTATAATACTATAAACCGGTTACATATTTACAGTTCGAGCTTAGTTGTTCAAGAAGACAAAACAACCCCGGCTTGACAAGCTAATGCCTGGTGCTTATCTGAAAATACCCGAGAATCTAGTTTAATTAAAAGTGGTTTAAACTCCTTATTGAAGAAGCAAGCAAATTTGGCCATTAATTATAAACATTATGATGCAGTAACGGTATTATATATAATGCTGAAACCAGCTTTGTCTAACAAATAAGGCATTTAAACCGTTATCGTTATAGACAATGCAGTAAATAAGATCCCATCAAAAATAGAAAATGTTAAAAAATTCCAAGTCTCGCTGTTTTCTCAGTTTTGTACTACCCAAAGTGAGATATCATGTAAAACCAAGTCAGTTAATAAATACTGTTCAACCATCGTTCACTGTTACGTCATTATTGCTTTCTATATTATTGATTGAGCTAGTTCCGTTTTTTTCGACATTTATTCATTTTTCTGGAACTCTTCATTAGTTACGATCCTTTTTCCAATCCTTTGGATTGTTGAAATTCCTATTTCTAGTACCAGCAACTCGCAATATTATTTAAAAACGTTATCAATTTGTAATTTACACAGGAATATTACATCTTTGCCTTGTACTTACTTCATATACGGCGTCCAGAGGCAAGAGTGTTCTACCAACAGCGTCTCTTTCTCGAGAAAAATAATATATAAGCTTAATTAATATAACTTTGTTCATTTTGGTTAAATCTTTGAGGCATTTTTGCAATAAAACAATTTAAATTTTGTTTTACAGCAACAATCAAATTTTAATTTTGACATTGATCGATGTCCGTCAATAATATTATAACCCCAAATTAAATGACAACGACAGTCACTAAAAATAATATACAGTAATTTACGAAATGCCTTAATGACGTCACCAATCTCTTTCATCTGGTTGGCAAGTGATTGAAAGAGTTCGAAAATATATGACGTGACGCTGAATGATGGCTAAACATTCTATGCTTTAGTTACTGTGTATGTTACTGTCAATAATTATCGATCAAACTTTTATAGTGACAGTATCAAATTTAGTAGACATTTTTAAAACTCTGAGTTTTAATCATCTGCTGATGGTTAGCGAAACGAGCGTCCAGTATTTTCGTGTATTGTGGTGAATTAGTGTTTTATTTTACTTGTTTTAAGGTAGGTTCATATACACGCGAATTGCGAATATTTATTGATGTCATTGGTCGATTTCAAAAAAATACGGAGGCGGCAAAATTGACAGAAAGTTGTTTTAATATTTTGCGAATTCGCAAAATTTAAAATCTGGCGCGGGAATATTGACACTGATTTAATTTTTGCGAATATTCGCTGCGAATTTTGAGTTTTTAGGTTATAATGCGTCATTTATAACGTTCCTAATTGCGACAACAAAAATGGCAGTTTTTTTCGTTTTCAAAATCCACAGAAAGATTCGAATTGTTTTGAATGTTTTTTTTTTCAGTTTATAGGTCTGTAAAATACATAATTTATAATAACAACAATAATTGCTTTATTTTTAAAAACGTTTGATCGCGTATTGATATAAACATTTTTTTCATTGTCACAAAATAGGTATATAGTTTCTGTAATATTCAAAAAAAAATTTAATAAGGGATCGATATTTCATTAATTTAGTGCGCGAACAAACTCAAGGGGGCTTCTTTTACTTCAAACATTGATTAAGATGGAACAAACTGAAAAGATATGAAAAAAATTTTAATTTGCACTACGAAGTTCAATATTTTGATTGCAAACTAGTAATGTTGTTGGAAAATTTGAAAACCGTTGAGAATCAAAATCCTTTATAGACATTCTATGGGAGTTTCTAATTTTTTTCATCATTAATTTTCATTTATTGCACTCAATTGTGATATGCTTCTTGCTGTTTTCACTTTTTAAATATTCCATATGTTTCAATTGCTATGTATAGCTATGTATTTTATTTTTGTTTTTTTTATTAATAAATATTCAGCAATAGATCGTCTTCTATGCCAAAAATAATTTGCTTCATCCATTACGTAAAAATATATTTATTTGTAAAAGTTCATGCGAACAAATTTTAGTAATAATTTGCATCTTATGAGTTTTAAAAATAATTATATTAACCTCTTGAGGATCATGAGCCGAATCCATAAAATTTATTGTTTAGTTATTATATATATTTTTGCAGCTTTTCGGCGGTGTGTCGTTTATTGTCGTCAATTTTTCCCACGCTCGTCGATCTAAAAAGTGGGTTAAATTTCGTTCTTGCTGGAGATCCGCGGCGAAAAAATCGGTATTTGTCCGCCAGGAATGCCAAGATCGCTTATTGGCAGGCCACGCTGGATTTCTCAACCGATTGACAAAATTGTATTGTGAGAACGGGCAGATTCTATGGCTTTTACCTGCCTCAAAAATAATAATGCTTTTTTTTAATCGGTATTCGCCGTAGAAAGATTTTAGGTTTGATCTTATTGATTATACACTTATATTGTTAAATTACGTAGAGAATTTCTTGAAAGGAATTCTGTTTTTCCCCTCTAAACAATTAGCATATTTGAAGTTAAACTTCTTACTAACAGCTATTAAGTTGAAGGATTTGAAGGACATGTGTGAAAAAGTGACATATAATGCTGTTTTAATATGAATATTATTTTCAATTTATTTTTCTAATCTGTACATTTCTTGTTTCCTCTACACATAGCCTGCAAATTTTGTGGAATACCACCCAAAATACACACTTTTATGCAAATGCCTAATAATGCTAACGTCCCTTAAAGTGTATTTAAGAAGATAATTGCCGCATAGTCCTAGTAGCTTAGGCCTTTAAATTAATTAAAAAAAGAAGAAATTTTGAACCTAACCAACAATTCGTGTGGTCAGTTTTTGTTTACATGTTTTATTTATTATTTATAATGATTTACAGTAATTTTGTTAAATTATACGGATATTCTCCAATGAAAATGTGAGTTGCTTAACTCTGGTAATTCTAATTCTGAGCTAGCAAATGAGCTAGATGCTTTACCTAGACCGTTATTCAGACCTAACCTAACCTATCGATGAAAATTTACTTCCTTGCACACAACCAGAGAATATTGGTACTCAGGTACAGTATCAAATTTATTATAATGATTTTTTTAGCAGTAAAAATAATACACTATATTACACTATATTATTTTATAATAAACTTATATCCATTTTAACCCACACTAAACCACAGAACACTGTGAATAACAAAATACCATGTGAATGCGATAAATTATATTGGTGAATCCAATCCAGACCCTTAAATGTTCGAATTAAAGAACATGAAGATTATTTAAGAAAGGATTTAAGAAAAAAAATTAAGAAAGAAATCTAAGATTTGTCAGCTTTCGGGGTTGTTTTTTTTTGAGTTCAGACACAGGGCATGCATAGAGTAGATTTTAATAATGCAAATATTATTATGTAAGAAGCGATAGCCTGCAAACGAAAAATAAAAGAGGCTTTCTTAATACAGTCTAATAAAAATAAATGTATTGTTCAGGCATCTGTAGAGGTTAGTAATGTATGGCAATCGCTTCTTTGATTTTAATAAGTGAAAATTAAAAACAAATAAAAAAATAATCATACAGAAAGTTTGAGGCTTTTTAGTTTTACCTCGTTAAGTAATTGTTATCAGGTAGTAATTGTTAATTTTGAAGTTTAACTTGATACAACGTCATTTTAACAGAACGTCAACGGTTTTTATAGACGTATCCGCTGAAAAAAAGTGTTCTTGAATAGTTGTATTTAGATATTTTAAATAGTTTTTTTTGTTCTTTGTGTTTTTTTTGCTTCCGACGACTAGAAGAGCCGAAAAGTTAGAGTTACTACCTCCCGAAAAGTTAGCGCATTTTTTTGTCCGTTAGGCACACAAATTTGTTTATTAGTACATCATTCCTGACAACCTGGTCTCCGATTTCCAGCAATGTTTACAAAAAATAATAATTTTATTTTGTAGATTTCCTTACAGTGGCGAAATACCCATATAGGAATTCTTTGGAGAGATGAATCCGCCAGAGAGGTATAGACATTTTTAAATTAATTCAGAAATATTTAACATGGTTTAAAACAACAATACTGATTACACATTTGATTACTCTATTACGTTTTCTATTAGATCCCAGCATTAATATTAATGAGAACCGATATACCTCTCCCCAGATATCGGTAGCACGGACATGTATGATCGTGACAGGACGCATAAAACACAGGTGCGTACACGTTTTTGGTGAATTTGCATGTCACATGCAACCCGAATGGCCACTACAGTTATTAATTTGCGCAGTTTTCGGAAAATTTCGACGTAATTCAATATATCATATCGAAAAAGTTGGGGAAATTCTGCTGAAATGCCAGTCGATATATCAATTCTGCGCGGGAAACTTTCAGACAGCGGTTTTAGGATTAATTATTTTATAATCAAATTTTCCAAAGCGAATTGATAAATTATCGCCATTCTCTTATATTTCGCTGTACCGATTTTAATATATTCGTTCGCTCGCGAGATGTTGTCTAAGCTCATCGGCAACCAGTGGCGGGGTCGACTTGGGCATCCCTAATTGAATAAATTCGCGAAAATTTGGTTAAGCTGTTCCTGAATAATTCAGATTTACGGGGTGTAAAAACGATATTTTTAATTATATTATGGTATATTTTAAAGAAAAAACATCGATCTTATCAAAAACATAAAATGTAAAAGAAAATTGTGTGTGCACTATGTGCGCATATTTGAAGTGAAACTTCTTACTAACTATTAAATAATAACTATTAAATTGAAGAATTTGAAGGGGATGTTTGAAAAAGTAATAAATTAAAAATTAATATAGGTATACACTATAGTCTAAGAGCTAGCAACGTTTTCGAGAAAGTATTTTAAGACGTCTGGCCCTTTGATATATATCTTTTACTATTCTCTCTGGAACAGCATGCGGCCCGTCTGGCTGCCGATACCCGTTGCGTTCACTACTGCGCATCGGAAGAAGATCCTATATTTTTTTATTAATTTAGTCCTATAAATTCTAGTATTGAATATAAATCGAACATGTCTCAATAGCGAGAGAACCGATCGATGGTTCAGAGTTCGAATCCGGGTCAGGTCAAACACTTTTTTATTTTATTTTCGTTTATATTCTGATAGTAAAGTATTAAATAATTCTAGTAATTAAATAAAAACAAATATTTAATACTTTACTATCAGAATATAAACGAAAATAAAATAAAAAAGTCTTTGCCCCCCGACCCGGATTCGAACCCTGAATCATCGGTTCGTGGTCGGAAACTCCACGCATTGCGCTATGGGGACATGTTCGATTTATATTCAATACTAGAATTTAAAGGACTAATAAAAATATAGGATCTTCTTTCAATGCGTAGTAGGGAACGCAACGTTTACCAGCAGCCAGACGGGCCGCATGCTGTTCTAGAGAGCATAGTAAAAGATATATCAAAGAGCCAGACGTCTTAAAATACTTGTTTTTTGGACGTTGCTAGCTCTCGTACTACTAGGTACAACTTAACAAGTATAGCTAGAGACGTGAGAAATATAAAATAACACGCGACCGCTGTTATCCCCAAGTCTCTTCCTATATTTGTACAACTGTACTCAAAACAATTATCGCATATTTGAATAAAAGTAATTATTACATATTTCTAAAGGAAGCATGCATTTTTCTGCCTTTCTCTGGTGAGTATTTTTAGGATAATTAGGGTACGCACTGACATGTAATTTTCAGTCGGCCGACTATTAAGTTGCAAAAGTGAAAACAATAGGTACATTGTTATGGAGCCGATCGCCCCAATATTTGATAACATTGCTTATTGCGTAGCCTTAGGTTATGCGCTGACAGGCAATTTTTAATCGACCGACTATTTAGTTGCATATTTATAACCGATATATCCTTATGAAGCCACGCTCACATGCAATTGAATAGTCGGCCGATCGACTTCATAAGTATGTATTGTTTTCACTTTTGTAACTTTTGACTCTAGTCGGCCAACTAAAAATTACAGGTCAGCGCATAGGCATAGGCTTATCGTATCGAATTTCCCTTCACAGTGTCTGTAAGTCATGGAATTCAAAGTGGCTTGTTTATCAAATTAATATTTTTTTTTTAAATGGCACCCTCGGTATTTTTTTAATTTATTCGATAGAAAATAACACTCTGAATAGAATGACATATCATATGTCAACTTTTGACATTTTCGCATATGGTTTATTAGAAATTACTTGAAACTTGCGGTTCGTAACGAAAATTTAACTCGATATACCAAATGTGTAGTATCAAATTATTAGTAAAAAAATGCTTTTTCCAAATATGCTAATGAGCCACCCTCGTTCCATTTGAAAAAACAGAGATATGATTAAAAATACGATTTCAGCATTTTCTAACTGGCCAGGACAAAACACTAAAAACATTAGACGATCAAATCTATTTTTCCAAGTCTCCTTGATTAAGAATTAGTATTTTTAACATAAAACCATGGCACTCTACATTGAATTTTAAAATACTATTCTTTACTAAGCGAGAATGTCAAAAGTTGACCTATGATATGTCATTCTATTCAGAATGTCATTTTCTATGGAATAAAGTAAAAAAACCGAGGGTGCCATTTAAAAATCAAAAGTTGTAGCTATTTCCGGTGAAACAGGAAGTGACCAAAAACAATTGAATACGTCAATCAATCCTAAGTTATGTCATATACTAACATACCAAATCTCGTTTTTTTTATCTGAGAAAATAAAAAAGTTATAGGGGTGAGCCACTTTTGAGACGCACCCGGTATAGTAAAAATTACAATATTTTAGTAAAATTTACTAACAGAAAGGAATAAATACATTTTATATTGTAAATATTCCAAAACGTTTAGTAAAATTTACTAAAATATTGTAATTTTTACTATATTTTTGAGACGTCATTTTCTCCGTGTTCGATACCATATGCCTACAATTGCCGGCGAAGAAAAATACCTATAATAAATAAATTATTAAAATTGTAAAAAAAAAAAAAAACACTTTATTAATAAATTATTATTTTATTAAAAAATGTTAAAGTATGGATTGATTATTCAAATATCAAAAGTGGGTTATTAACATTGCGGTTAAAATAATGACGTGATTCATTTCGATGGTAAACTTTTATCAGAACGTTTAAATAAATAAATAAATACATGTAAAACCGCTTGTTGTCTTACTGGCTTTCACCCAATCTCCAACATTCTCTAAAAATATAAAAAAAAGTTTTTTTTAAAATTAAAGAATTTTTTTTTTTTTTGATTTGAAAAATTATCAAAATTTGCCCAGTCACAGAATAAGCGACGAATAGTTGCGAACATCAACAATTAATAAATAAAATCGTTTATGCATTTTGCTTCTGGCGACTCCAGCTCGTGTTCTGGCTATCGATGAGCTAACTTTCAATTAGAGATGAGTCATCGATTAAAACAGTGGTAAAATAATGCGAACTTGAAAATTAACCATACTTGTTTAATCGAATCTTGTTTATATTTACGGTCCTTGTTCATGATATAATTTTGTCGCCTCTGTACCACTCAATGATTATTTATTAGGTTGTAAAAAGTGTGCTAAAATATTCCTGTATATTATTGAATATAAAAATAAAAAAAAAAAAAAAAAAAAAAAAAAGTGTGTGCACTATGTGCAGTATAATAAGTATATTTTTTCACTGAGTAGTTTCATACACTGAAAAAAAGGATCTCTCAGTCGAAATGAATATGACTTTGACCCAAAGATTGGCGCTTTTCAATAGCACCAAGAACGACGTTTCTTTGCCCAAGGCATTAACTATCTTCTCATAAGCTTTAAAAATTACTTAGCGATGATAGAAGAATCTATCTGTCCACAGTATTTCACTCTTGACCCAAAATGAGTATGCAAGGAAGTTCTTGCTACAAGAAAATAGTCTCTTTGATTCGTACAAAAATTCTTGATTGAAAGGACATTTATTGATTAAAGAACTCTATACACCTTTATCATATTACAGGCTATATACAGTATACAGGCATATTACGAGGTATGTTATTTTCTGATAATTTAGGTTTTCCTGGTATGTAGTAAGTAAAGTGATATATTTTCCTCGATAGTATTTATTTCTGCTTTTTCACATCTTGGTATTTTTTGGGGTTCATCACTCTACAAATTACAAAAAAATGGATCGGACGCCGACTGATTGTATATAATACCGTCCTTCGTCATCGTCTTTGCGTGTCGTTATTATTTTTCAGCAAAAGAGTATTAGCTATTTGGAAAAATTACCAGTTCTTGAATGAAGAACTTCCTAGCGTATTTTTTATTATTCTTAAAACAAAGTAACTTGCACTTGGTTGAATGAACATAGATTCAAGAGAAATTTTCGAAATTTTCAAGAACCAGTTTTTCTTGAGTTAGAGAGTTTTTTTCAGGCAAAATATTTTCCTTTTACGCTAAAATAAAATCTCTTGCCACTAAATTTTTTTTTTCAAGAATGATGACGACTTTAGTTCATGTCTATCTTTTTAATCAGTGTACAGGTGCGACGAAAAGTTGTATAAATCTTCCAACAGTTAAGAATACATGTAAGGTAGCGCCCCCTAGCGTCTAAGTCATATTGAACCAATCAAATCCCAAAATTTCTCAATTGTCCAAAAAACCTCCCCACCCAGACACCAAAATTTCAAATCCCAAATCCCTAACCCGTTACTTCCCAAATCACAATCAAACCAAAAATCGAAAACTCCTACCCCTGTATCTTTAGAAACCAACATTCTGGCAAGACATACAAACCTACTTATGTGATCGCATACCGCTGCCAATCCGAATACAATTCGGGACACCCTGTATAATGCTGTTTTATAAAAACATTATTTTTAATTATTTCTGTTTAGTCTGTACAATTTCTGTTTCCTCAATATCCGGCAAAATTTGTGGAATACCACCTAAAATATACACTTTTCTGCAAATGCCTCATAATGTTAACGCCCCTTTAAAATTATTTAAAAGAAAAATTTTGAACGCTAACCAACAATTCATATGTCTGTTTTTTTACATTTCTGTTCATATTTATAGTGATTTACAGAAATTTTGTTAAAATTAAACCAAATATTCTCGTTGATTATATTGGTTTGAATGAAATACGACAATGTCCTCCAACGAAAATGCTAGTTGCTTGACTCTAATAATTCTAATTCTGAGCTAGTAAATGAGCTAGATGCTATACCTAGACAGTTATTCACAAGCTACAAACCTATCTATGAAAATATGCATGAAAAGTACTGCCTAGCACACAAAACCAGAGGATATTTGGTACACAGATACAGTATCAAGTTTCGTTATAATATTTTTTTAGCTATAAGGGTGGCTGCAACGATGTACCGTGATCCTGCTTTAAAACATAACAGGCTGCGTTTTATATATAAAAACAAATTGTATGTTTTAACAGCGGGATTACGGGACATTGCAGCCACCCTAATATCTTAAATTGTTTTTGTTTTGGCGCGATTGTGTCTGTCTTACCACTTTTCATCTCGCTAGCTCGTGCGTCACGGCCTTCAATTTTAACTGTCTGTGCGTGAAACAAGTCACAAAAAAATAAAAAAAAAAATAAGATAAAAAAATATTTTTTTAGACCAAAAAATAAATAAACAAAAAAATTAAAATATAAGAAAAAAATAATAAAAAATAAAATAATGAAAAAATTAATAAAATAAAAAAATAAAGAACAAAAAAATAAAAATTGGAAGCTTAAAATTTTTGAAGAAATGCAGAGGAATATGAATATCAATTAAACCCATTCAATCGTATATAAAAAAGGAAATAATAAGGAAAAAAGGGCAGGAGGAAGGAGATAAGCAGTTAGGTACTCTGGCAGATCGGTCCGTTATATTTTATTAATCCTTTTTCCGGCGGGTCTGGACTGC
>NW_022145834.1:658712-854792 GCF_002938485.1 Sitophilus oryzae
TTGAATATTTTTAAAACGTAAAAAAACAAAAAAAAAAATATTAGTTTTATGCACGACGATAAATTGCATTATCAGTCTTCCCGAAATTATTCACTCGCGATTTCATCGCTAGTGAATTAATCTTTTCGGTCGACGATAAAATACCATTTTTATCGTCTGTATAAAAAATAACTATTATTACAAAACGATAATTTTATCACCCGGCCGGATAGCCCTGGCAGATTAAACCAAAATACTACTACATCTATATCTCTGACTACTACTTAGCAACAATTTTATTTTACACAAAAAAATATGTTTTTGTTTAAATGTTTTGTTCATTAATTATTTATAGTGATTTACAGTAATTTACTAAATTATACGAATATTCTCGTTGATTATTGGTTTGAAATAAATATGACAGTGTCTTCCAATGAAAATGCGAGTTACTAACTCTAATAATTCTAATTCTGAACTGGGCAAATGAGCTAGATGCTTTATACCTAGACCGTTATTCAAAAGCTAGAAACCTATCGATGAAAATATGCTTAAAAATTTACCTACTTCATAGCACACAACCAGAGAGGATATTGGTACACAAATACAGTATCAAGTTTATTACAGTGATTTTCTTAGCCGCGTATGCGTATTGCACAGATCGTTACCCAGTGCCACAAGCTTATTTTTAATCGGGGTAGATTATCACGTGATAGCGGGGTTAAATTGTTTTTTTAAAAAGGCGTAGATCTACCTCGAATGGGGTGGCTATGGCAACACTGCCGTTAACACTTTTCCTCTCGGTAGCTAATGCGTCACGGCCATCATTCAAGGTCATGTGTCAATGACATGCTATTTTTTCAAACCCCACAAATAATTTTCAAACTTTCAAATGTTGCGAATAATATAAAAAAATTAAAAGTACTTTATTATAACAACAAGTAATACCTTGTAAGTATTAAAATAGAAAACAAATTTCTTGCAGCATAGGTATATAATAAAATTATATAAGGATTCTTGCCACTTAACTGCTTATATAGAAATTTAATTCTTCGCTGTGTTTGTCATAATGTGGATCAACCTGCTCTCACTACCGGTTTCGGAGCCCTACTCCATCATCAGGTGAGCTTGGGCAGATCCACAAAATGACAACCCCAGCGCAGAGATAGTTAATTCCAACTTGTCGGAAAGTGTCGGTTAGATATTAAGTCCCGAACGGGAGATAGCGGCCTGCGTGCAATGGTAGTACTTTCGTACCACCGGGGCGCAATTATCGATAGTAAAAGGATGGTAAAAGGCTTTTTTTCAGGCAAGCCAAATTATAAAATAGAAAACAAATTTCTTAAACCGTTCGGGACTTAATATCTAACCGACACTTTCCGACAAGTCGGAATTAACTATCTCTGCGCTGTGGTTGTCATTTTGTGGATTTGCCCAAGCTCACCTGATGATGGAGTAGGGCTCCGAAACCGGTAGTGAGAGCAGGTTGATCCACATTATGACAAACACAGCGTAGAATTAAATTTCTATATAATCAGTTAAGTGGCAAGAATCCTTATATAATTTTATTACTATAAGTAATTATGTATCGAGCAATAATGGGTGCATTCGTTGAATTTGGCACTAAATGTCAGTTTAATAACATATTTTTGTACTTTTGTGCTTAGGTACCTGCTTAAAAGTACCTATATTACTTTTATCCCTAGGCGTTAAAATGAGCTTTTTATATTGTCAATCAAGTTGCAAAAATTAATACTTTTGTGACGTTTGAAAAAAAAATTGTGTATTATTGATTACTATTATATTCGGTTTTTATGAAAAAAAAAATCAATAAGTTTATACTTAGTAAATTCCACAGCGTTAATTATGGTACGCCACTGCGCGGCTGGCTTTTTAAAACCCCAAGTTTAATACGGGAACGACGTTCATTAATTTTCAGAAGCATTAATTATTATATGAGTATCTTTATTGGGAATCTTTAACGCAGACATCTGTCATTTTAATATTTGTGTCTGCGGTGCTAGGAGACATATGTACTAAAAATAAACGGCCGTATACCGTTCGTATTAACAGGCATATAGTCGCTGGAAAAATAATTATAAACTCCCCTAATTATCGATTAAAGTGAAAGAGTCTATATGTAAAATAATGAAACGTAGTTGAATTTGAATATATTAGTTTAGAATTAGTGGATCTGTAAAATTTTAAAAAAATAATAAAAGTATAATTTCAGATAAATATCCTAAAAGTCCTCCTGCTGTGGGTGCCAGCCCACTAACGGATAGAAGGTAATGAAAAAGACAAGCAAACGATCTAGCTAGAAAAAGAGCGAACACTCAAAACAACTTGAAGCGGAACTTAAGAACCTGGAAGACCCCATTTAACTCCGTAATCTGGAATGCGGGAATCCTTCAAAGACCTAAAACACGCGAAGAAATTTCTCAGGACTTATGACCGAGGAAAATCAAAGACTTTTCTTGATTTAAGTAAGAACAATCTTTGGATTGTCACGGGGTTTTTAACACAGGACACTGTCTCCTCAATGAACACCTGAGTAGATTGAAGCTAAGGCTAACAACGGCGAATGCAGATTCTGTGGGGAAAATGGGGAAACACTAGAACACCTCATCACTGAGTGCGCCGAGAGGACAACAATTCCTGCCATAAACTTTGGTAGGACTAATATCGGAGATTATCTAGAGATCTATCCTCTGCAAAACCGTCTCAGATACTGGCTTTTGTCAAAGCCCTGAGACTGTATAATGAGTTGTAATTATTTTTTTTTAATTAAAATTTCCTGTTATATATTGAACTTATTAATCAGCACCAAAAAGAAAATCTGTCTATGCTGTTTCACTTTGTATATGCTACAGTGAAAGTTGGAAATTCAGTGATTGTTAACATTTGCTAGGAAATGCTAGCAATTACGCCAGACCAGTGAATGTGGTATTTTAAAGAGATTTGTCGACTTTTCCTAGTAATTTATAACATTCACTAGTGAAAGTAACATTTACTAAAGGTTGCCAGTAAAAGTTATTCCATTGTACAGAGTGTGTGGTGAGGAAGAATGTTGGTGGAAGTTAGAACAAATAAATCTTTTAAGAATATTGGATCACCTCAATATTCAAGCTGATCCACATATCTTAAAATTACAATTTACTTCTTTTTATATATTTATTAAAAATTATAGAAAATAAAATAAGGACATAACCTTAAATATTAAAAGGGAAAACATAGTAAACATTTTAAAACGTACAAAACATTCATAAACATAAGACTACTTATTGGTACAAGGTTTTTTTTAATAAAATTCTTTATCGTGGACAAAATAAGGTATGCCCGAATTTTCTTCAACGGGCGTTATTCGTTTTTTCAAACCCGCTACTTCAAGCATATCAAAATGTTTAATAAGTTCATAGTCACTAGGTTCCCTAATATATTTTTCTCTTGCACGTTTAACTTCTGCTATGACTTCATTATACTGCAAAAATAAAAAAAACAAGCACGCAAGAATATAATAATATTCTTGCGAGTGTTTAGTTCACGTTAATTTTTCACAGAAAATTTCTTCCATAGGGAAAATACCGCACAGCACTTTTTACAACGATAACAAAACTATTATACATAACCACAAAAAAACAAAGTTAATTTACGCCAGATGTCTGTCAACGTTGTCAACGTTTAACCCGATTTAATGTTATCATTATATTGCCTATTATTCAACTTATCCTTATTTATCCTTATATTTTACAACATGTAGCAACCGCGCTAACTAAATCTTTCAAACTCACTGCTATCGTCCAGGGAACAGGGAATGCTAGCATTCACTAGTAAAAGTTGGTTTCGAAAATAGCTGTTGAACTTTTACTGGCGTATAGTCTTAGCAAATCAGTGAATGTGAGCTTTTACTAGTAATTGTTAACAATCACTGATTTCCAACTTTTACTGTAACATATTGGTTGTCCCATATAAAAATGCATATTTCAGGATCGGTACCAATCACTAAAGCCGCATCTCCAGTTAACGTTATACCTGGAAACATGTGCATTTATTTAAGACTCACCCTGTATATTTATATCTTTTTAAACATATATTCTGTAAATAGCTATTCCCAAGAATAATCTAAGTTCGACATAAGAAAATTGAAGTTTTCCTGAATTTATAGAAGTCATCCCGTAGGGAACAATAAAAACTTTTTACGCGTATATAAGCGGACGATATAAAGTTCCGAATAGGAATTAATCTTTACTTATCAAACATCTTTAAGAGAATTCGACATTAAACCTCTTTTTATGGGTACTTTATCGTTCAGAAAACATATTTAAACCAGCCAATTTAAATATATTTTTATAGTTTTAGGGTTGATTGAAAGAATTGGGAAGATGCGCAACCTAATGCGTGAATTTGTGACACAGCTGATTTGTTTCCTTTTACCTCTCAAGTGCTGTACGGTGGAGACACTACTCGTTCTGCGGTCAACGCATAAAACACTTATTTTCTCTAATTGAGCTAGCGAAAGTATATCGAAGATGGCGTGGATCTAAAAGCGACAGTGTTGCCATATTAAAATGTGTAATATCTGTAATACGTTTGACGAAAATATCTTTGGATGAAAAATCCGTGTTTATGTATTGAAAATTTATTCGTGTTACACATAGAATAAACAACAAAAATAACAGTGTGTATCAGGGTGCTACAAATTCGAGGTACGAGCATTGGTATCTCGGAAACCGTAATAGATACAAACATAGTTAAATTGGGGCAAAGTTGCGCTTTGGGATGTTCACCAAAACGCCATCAAAAAAGTTTTAAACATTTCAAGGATTGCTGAGTTTTCTGGAAAAAGCTGATTTTTTTTGAAAATCAATTTTATTTTTTCCTGTCGTTCTTTTTAGAAAATCAAAAAACTATTTCTACATCCTCATAGCCACTTTATTAGGGCTATTTGATAGTATTTTTAGATTATCAAATTAGGTGATAATTTGTGAGATACAGAGGCCAACTTAATTTTTTTAAATACGGACCTGCATTTTTTATTTCAGACTTTGAAAGAACTCGGTCTCCTGAATACAATGATATGCCACACTTTATACTTTTTTTGTTTTGGATACTTTAACAGCAACAAAACTATTTAGTTATTATTTAAAATAATTTCTAGTCCGACTCTGGTTTCTTAACTTATTTAATCGGATTATATTCATCGCAAGAATATTGATCAGCGCTAATTAACATTGCATAAGGAAAATCGAGCCAATTGGAAGATTCAAATAAATAATATCCAGGTTAGAAATTTAAAGATATTATTTTTAACTTTTTTTATTGTGAATTTGAAATCTTAGTGTGCGATTTAATAATATGCATAATATTAATCGTAGTTATTATAAATAAATCAGCTTCTACAAACTAGTTTCTAATGTACTACATATTCAAAAGGGTTACCACCCTCCCTATTGCACAAATTAATTTTTCGCTCAATTTTATTTATAGCTCTTTGAACTTTCTTCTTATACTTCCGAATGCATTTTGTACTCTTTATTGTAAATGTTAAGATGAATTGACTTCACTTTTACAAATGACGTCAAATAATGTAGCCCCTTGGCGATGATCCAGTAAGGTCCAGGCACCTCGCTGGAAATTATACTGTTCTTCCAGGAAAATTATTTGATTGTTTATATTATATTATATTATATTTATATTAATTATTTTATTGCATTTGATTTTCCGTATTCAATGTTTTACCCCACGTCATTGTTAAGTTTGAAAGCTTATCATTATTGTAACGATGAATAGATTAAATATTAAAAAAAAACAGATCCGGACTTGAAATTAGTTTAAATAAATTGTGTTGAAATGTCAAAACAAAAAAAAATAAGTGTGGCATATCATTGTACTCAGAAGACCGAGTTCTTTCAAAATATGAAATAAAAAATGCAGGTCCGTATTTAAAAAAATTAAGTTGGCCTCTGTATCTCACAAATTATCAGCTAATTTGAAAATCTAAAAATACTACCAGATATCCCTTATAAAGTGGCTATGAGAATGTGCAATTAGTTTTTTGATTTTCTTAAAAGTAACGACAGGCAAAAATAAAATTCATTTTCAAAAAATCCGTTTTTTCCAAAAAAACTCGGCAATCCTGATGACATCTTGGTGAACATCCCAAAGCGCAACTTTGCCCCAATTTAAACAGTATTTACCATGTATTTATTACGGTTTCCGAGATACCAATGCTAGTACTTCGAATTTATAGCACCCTGTATAGGACCGTAATCAAAATTCAATGAATTGATGATTGGTTTCCGTTAAGCGATGAATCAAACAGTCATGTAGTAACTGTCGATTTATTAAATACGATCATTTAATTGATCGGTTTTTGATTAGATAAAATAAGGGGCAATCGACTAGAAATTTTCGTGTCGATGGTCATCAATAATCGTCACCTCTTGCTAGACAAATATCAACATTAATTTCAATTGTAGTATGTTGGATACCATCTAACAATAATTTTCTTTGTTGTAAAACTAGTTTATATATTATTTATTGTTTGTTTGTGTTAAAATATACACTTATGATGTATATTTTGAGAAACTTATTCAAAAACTAAAATTTGAAAATCTTCTGAGTTTCTAGTTTTTTATATAACATTTTGACAATCATTAAGACAGGGTAATGCAAATAATTATTTTATAATACTATAAACCGGTTACATATTTACAGTTCGAGCTTAGTTGTTCAAGAAGACAAAACAACCCCGGCTTGACAAGCTAATGCCTGGTGCTTATCTGAAAATACCCGAGAATCTAGTTTAATTAAAAGTGGTTTAAACTCCTTATTGAAGAAGCAAGCAAATTTGGCCATTAATTATAAACATTATGATGCAGTAACGGTATTATATATAATGCTGAAACCAGCTTTGTCTAACAAATAAGGCATTTAAACCGTTATCGTTATAGACAATGCAGTAAAAAAAGATCCCATCAAAAATATAAAATGTTAAAAAATTCCGAGTCCCGCAGTGAAGTTTTCTCAGTTTTGTACTACAAAAAGTGAGATTACATGTAAAACCAAGTCAGTTAATAAATAGTGTTCAACTATCGTTCACTGTTACGTCATTATTACTTTCTATATTATTGAATGAGCGAGTTCTGTTTTTTCTGCATTTATTTCAAATCAAATTTTAATTTTGACATTGATCGATGTCCGTCAATAAAACTATAACCCCAAATTAAATGACAATGACAGTTACTAAAAATAATATGCAGTAATTTACGAAGTGCCGTAATGACGTTACTAATCTCTTTCATCTGATTGGCCAGTGATTTAGAGAGTAGCTATCAACTCTCTAATTGATGGCTGAATGATGGCTAAACATTCTATACGTTAGTTACTGTCAATTATCTATCAAACTTAGTGACAGTATCAAATTTATGAGTAGACATTCTTAAAACTCTGAGTTTTAATCATCTGCTGATGATGCTAAAACGAGCTGGTAGTGCCCCCGTCAAGTCGGGCACAGCCATACCATCTTTTTCTCGAAGGTATTAGCGGCATTTTGGAACACCCTGTAACTTCGTTGTGGATAAAGCAAGAATATTAATTTTAACTAAACATGAGGACATACTATTGGCTGGCTAGATTACCAAGATATCTAGTAATTATATCTCATAGTTTACGAATTATCGCTTGTCAAATTTCTTTAATTTCTACATTGGCTCACTTGCAGATGATCAAAATAATTATTTTTATTATTAGGATTAAAAGTTAGCTCTCTAGCCGCTACCGGTAATTGACTTTCCAGTCGAGAAAAAGGTAGATAATTAGAATTAATCGAAACGGTCTCTTCTGGTTTTATTTGTATATGAATGTAACAACAATAAAATTCAAGGATTATGAATCAGTGCCACTCAAACTTCATTGACTTCGACAGTGACTCACTCGCCGTTATCAAAATTCTAAGGTATTTCTAGAAGTGTTAAAAACTTCAAATTTTAAGTTTTAGGTATAATTAAGCTTATAATGGAAGGAAAAAATGAAAAATTTCGAAATATCCTTATGGACTAAAAGTTAGCTGTCTACCTGCTACCGGTAATTAACTTTCCAGCGATGGTAATAGGAGAACCGGTGGCAGGATTGTTTTGAAAATGTGAATTTTTATGTAAAGGCACCTGCTTCATCTATCCAAAATATTATCAGCGTTACAGTGTTGCCGGATCATTTGAAAAGTGGTAGCATATTTGTTATTTCAAATGGAACACCCAGTATATTATTACATTTTTGGAAACTACTTTTATATCTCATAGTTTTTCTATTATACTAACCTATTATGTCTTATTGTTTCTGAGATAAAAAATAAAATATGTGAAAAATTGACAAAAACATGATTTTGAAAAAGCAGCGGTAAAATCATGACTTGAACATTTTTAAAACGTTTTTATAACGAAAGTCGGAAACAGAAGTTGTTAGAAAACTAGAATTAATCCATTTGATATTATATACAATAATTCAAAGGTTATGAATTAGACAAATTTCTTTAATATTATTTTGAATTATATATTACCCGAGAAAAAAATAGGAGGATAACCTACAAAAAGAAATGAGATTCCCTCAAAAACATAGAATGTAAAAAAATGCCAATTCTCGCAACACAATTCTACTATAAAAAGTTGTGTCATGTAAAACTATGTCAGTTTATTTTATTTAGTCTCCCTTTAAGCACCTATTCAACAATTTTGTTATAAATTGTTAGTATCAATATTTGACATCTTTATTTCTGTAATAATTATAATGACTTGGCAATTACAAGGCACCATAATTAAAAAAGAATAATCTACCATCTCGATAACTAAGTAAATCGAAACAGTGCCTTTAAAAATAAAATCTTTTAATTAGAATAGAATATCACATCGTGCAATTGCCAAGTAATTATAATTATTACAGAAATAAAGATGACTAATATTGATCCTAACAATTTATAACAGAATTGTTGAATAGGTGCTTAAAGAGAGACTAAATAAAATAAATTTATTAAATAAATTAAAAAAAATGAAAGAATTATATTGTGAGAATTGGCATTTTTTACATTCTATGTTTTTGATGGGATTTTATATTTGCATCTTGAGGATATTGAACAGAATCTATAAAAATTGATTGTTTAGTTAGGCTCTGCTTTTCGACGGTGTGTCGTTTATTGTCGTCAATTTTTCCCACGCTCGTCGATCTAAAAAGTGGGTTAAATTTCGTTCCTGCTGGAGATCCGCGGCGAAAAAATCGGTATTTGTCCGCCAGGAATGCCAAGATCGCTTATTGGCAGGCCACGTTGGATTTCTCAACCGATTGACAAAATTGTATTGTGAGAACGGGCAGATTCTATGGCTTTTACCTGCCTCAAAAATAATAATGCTTTTTTTTAATCGGTATTCGCCGTAGAAAGATTTTAGTTTTGATCTTATTGATTATACACTTATATTGTTAAATTACGTAGAGAATTTCTTGAAAGGAATTCTGTTTTTCACCTCTAAACAATTAGCATATTTGAAGTTAAACTTCTTACTAACAGCTATTAAGTTGAAGGATTTGAAGGACATGTGTGAAAAAGTGACATATAATGCTGTTTTAATATGAATATTATTTTCAATTTATTTTTCTAATCTGTACATTTCTTGTTTCCTCTACACATAGCCTGCAAATTTTGTGTAATACCACCCAAAATACACACTTTTATGCAAATGCCTAATAATGCTAACGCCCCTTAAAGTGTATTTAAGAAGATAATTGCCGGATAGTCCTAGTAGCTTAGGCCTTTAAATTAATTAAAAAAAGAAGACATTTTGAACCTAACCAACAATTCGTGTGGTCAGTTTTTGTTTACATGTTTTATTTATTATTTATAATGATTTACAGTAATTTTGTTAAATTATACGGATATTCTCCAATGAAAATGTGAGTTGCTTAAGTCTGGTAATTCTAATTTTGAGCTAGCAAATGAGCTAGATGCTTTACCTAGACCGTTATTCAGACCTAACCTAACCTATCGATGAAAATTTACTTCTTTGCACACAACCAGAGAATATTGGTACTCAGGTACAGTATCAAATTTATTATAATGATTTTTTTAGCAATAAAAATAATATACTATATTACACTATATTATTTTATAATAAACTTATATCCATTTTAACCCACACTAAACCACAGAACACTGTGAATAACAAAATACCATGTGAATGCGATAAATTATATTGGTGAATCCAATCCAGACCCTTAAATGTTCGAATTAAAGACATGAAGATTATTTAAGAAAGGATTTAAGAAAAAAAATTAAGAAAGAAATCTAAGATTTGTCAGCTTTCGGGGTTGTTTTTTTGAGTTCAGACACAGGGCATGCATAGAGTAGATTTTAATAATGCAAATATTATTATGTAAGAAGCGATAGCCTGCAAACGAAAAAATAAAAGAGGCTTTCTTAATACAGTCTAATAAAAATAAATGTATTGTTCAGGCATCTGTAGAGGTTAGTAATGTATGGCAATCGCTTCTTTGATTTTAATAAGTGAAAATTAAAAACAAATAAAAAAATAATCATACAGAAAGTTTGAAGCTTTTTAGTTTTACCTCGTTAAGTAATTGTTATCAGGTAGTAATTGTTAATTTTGAAGTTTAACTTGATACAACGTCATTTTAACAGAACGTCAACGGTTTTTATAGTATAGACATTTTTAAATTAATTCGGAAATATTTAACATGGTTTAAAACAACAATACTGATTACACATTTGATTACTCTATTACGTTTTCTATTAGATCCCAGCATTAATATTAATGAGAACCGATATACCTCTCCCCAGATATCGGTAGCACGGACATGTATGATCGTGACAGGACGCATAAAACACAGGTGCGTACACGTTTTGGTGAATTTGCATGTCACATGCAACCCGAATGGCCACTACAAGTTATTAATTGCGCAGTTTTCGGAAAACTTCGACGTAATTCAATATATCATATCGAAAAGTTGGGGAAATTCTGCTGAAATGCCAGTCGATATATTTTAATTCTGCGCGGGAAACTTTCAGACAGCGGTTTTAGGATTAATTATTTTATAATCAAATTTTCCAAAGCGAATTGATAAATTATCGCCATTCTCTTATATTTCGCTGTACCGATTTTAATATATTCGTTCGCTCGCGAGATGTTGTCTAAGCTCATCGGCAACCAGTGGCGGGGTCGACTTGGGTATCCCTAATTGAATAAATTCGCGAAAATTTGGTTAAGCTGTTCCTGAATAATTCAGATTTACGGGGTGCAAAAACGATATTTTTAATTCTTAAATTTTTAATTCTATTCAACATTGATCTTATCAAAAACATAAAATGTAAAAAATTGTGTGTGCACTAACTATGTGCGCATATATGGAGTTAAACTTCTTACTAATAACTATTAAATTAAATGATTTGAAGGGCGTGTTTGAAAAAGTAATAAATTAAAAATTAATATACCGGGTGCGTCTCAAAAGTAGCTCACCCCTATAACTTTTTTATTTTTTCAGATAAAACAACGATATTTGGTATGTTAGTATATGACATAAATTGGGATTTATTGACGTATTCAATTGTTTTCGGTCATATCCGGTTTCACCGGAAATGACTACAACTTTTGATTTTTAAATGACACCCTTGGTATTTTTTTACTTTATTTGATAGAAAATGACACTATGAATCGAATGACATATCATATGTCAACTTTTTACATTTTCGCATACGGTTTATTTGAAATTGTAACATGTGGTTCATAACGATACTTTGCTTCAAAATACCAAGTGAATGGTATCAAATTATTCGTAAAAAAATGCTTTTTCCAAATATGCTAATGAGCCACTCTCGTTCCATTTGAAAAAATTGAGATATGATTAAAAATACGATTTGGGCATCTTTTTCGCCAGGACAAGACACTAAAAACATTGGAAGATCAAATCTATTTTTCCAAGGCTCCTTGATTAAAAGTTAGTATTTTTAACACAGCCATGGCACTCTAGATTGAAATTTAAAATTTAATTTGTTTTTGAGTGACTATGTCAAAAATTGACATATGATATGTCATTCGATTCAGAGTGTCATTTTCTATCGAATAAAGTAAAAAAATACTGAGAGTGCTAGTTAAAAATCAAAAGTTGTAGTCATTTCCGGTGAAACCGGAAGTGACCGAAAACAATTGAATATGTCAATCAATCCCAATTTATGTCATATACTAACATACCAAATCTCGTTGTTTTGAAAAAATAAAAAGGTTATAGGGGTGAGCCACTTTTGAGACGCACCCGGTATATGTCACTGTAAATGTGCGAAATGCGGTAAATCCTAGGTTTTACCGCATTTCGAGTTGGTTAGCGTGGTTATTTGGAGGGTGTTATTCATTGGTAAATCCTAGGTTTAGCGCGTTTATCCTAGGTTTTACCGCATTTCGGACATCGACAGTAACATACCATATATAAGAGTTTTTTTTTTCTTTTTCTTAAACCTTTAGAATTATATCCATATATATATTTTTTCCTTTTTTGGGTATGAGGTTTTTTTTATTAATTGAAAATAAAAACTTTCTTTTTTATTATGCGACGTTTCGCCTCATCATGGTGGGCTTTCTCAGGCACTTTATTTTTATATATATATATTCTATATATATAGAGGAATTCCTCTATATAGACTGGTGGTAGCTATCTATATAATAATAAGTGCTATTATAATCTATATAAGAATAAAGTGCCTGAGAAAGCCCACCATGATGAGGCGAAACGTCGCATAATAAAAAAAAAAGTTTCCATTTTCAATTAATAAAAAAAACCTCATACCCAAGAAAGGGGAAAAAATATATATGGATACCATATATATATATACACTACTCAAAATAATTATCGCATATTTGAATAACAGTAATTATTACATATTTCTAAAGGAAGCATGCATTTTTCTGCCTTTCTCTTGTGAGTATTTTTAGGATAATTAGGGTACGCACTGACATGTAATTTTTAGTCGGTCGACTATTTAGTTGCAAAAGTGAAAACAATACATTCTTATGGAGCCGACCGGCCCAATATTTGATTATATTGCGTAGCCTTAGGCTATGCGCTGATAGGCAATTTTTAATCGGCCGACTATTTAGTTGCATATTTATAACCTATATTCTTATGGAGCCACGCTCGCCACGCTCACGTGCAATTAAACAGTCTGCCGATCGACTTCATAAGGATGTATTGTTTTCACTTTTGCAACTAAATAGTTGGCCAACTAAAAATTACAGGTTAGCGCATAGGCTTATTGTATCGAATTTCCCTTCACAGTGTCCATACTATTTAAAATCGTAAGTCAGGGAATTCAAAGTAGCTTTTTTTTCAAATTAATCTTTTTTTTAAATGGCACCCTCGGTATTTTTTTACTTTATTCGATAGAAAATAACACTCTGAATAGAATGACATATCATATGTCAACTTTTGACATTTTCGCATATGGTTTATTATAAATTACTTGAAACTTGCAGTTCGTAACGAAAATTTGACTCGAAATACCAAGTGTGTAGTATCAAATTATTCGTAAAAAATGCTTTTTCCAAATATGCTAATGAGCCACCCTCGTTCCATTTGAAAAAATTGAGATATGATTAAAAATGATTAAAAACACTAAAAACATTAGACGATAAAATCTATTTTTCCAAGTCTCCTTGATTAAGAATTAGTATTTTTAACATAAAACCATGGCACTCTAAATTGAATTTTAAAATACTAGTCTTTACTAAGCGAGAATGTCAAAAGTTGACATATGATATGTCATTCTATTCAGAATGTCATTTTCTATGGAATAAAGTAAAAAAACCGAGGGTGCCATTTAAAAATCAAAAGCTGTAGCCAGTTCCGGTGAAACAGGAAGTGACCAAAAACAATTGAATACGTCAATCAATCCTAAGTTATGTCATATACTAACATACCAAATCTCGTTTTTTTTTATCTGAGAAAATAAAAAAGTTATAGGGGTGAGCCACTTTTGAGACGCACCCGGTATAGTAAAAATTACAATATTTTAGTAAAATTTACTAACAGAAAGGAATAAATACATTTTATATTGTAAATATTCCAAAACGTTTAGTAAAATTTACTAAAATATTGTAATTTTTACTATATTTTTGAGACTCATTTTCTCCGTGTTCGATACCATATGCCTACAATTGCCGGCGAAGAAAAAATACCTATAATAAATAAAATTATTAAAATGTTTTTTAATAAACACTTTAGTTAATAAATTATTATTGTTATTAAAAAAATGTTAAGTATGGATTGATTATTCAAATTATCAAAAGTGGTTATTAACATTGCGGTTAAAATAATGACGTGATTCATTTCGATGGTAAACTTTTATCAGAACGTTTAAATAAATAAATAATACATGTAATAACCAATCAAATTCTATATTTAGGTATAACGGTTTGAAGGAAATGCAATTTCAATAAGATTAGTAATATTTTTTAAAATTAAAGAATTAAACTGAACTAAGACCCGTGAAAAATTATCAAAATTTGACCCCCATGTCACAGAATAAGCGACGAATAGTTGCGAACATCAACAATTAATAATAAAATCGTTTATGCATTTTGCTTCTGGCGACTCCAGCTCGTGTTCTGGCTATCGATGAGCTAACTTTCAATTAGAGATGAGTCATCGATTAAAACAGTGGTAAAATAATGCGAACTTGAAAATTAACCATACTTGTTTAATCGAATCTTGTTTATATTTACGGTCCTTGTTCATGATATAATTTTGTCGCCTCTGTACCACTCAATGATTATTTATTAGGTTGTAAAAAGTGTGCTAAAATATTCCTGTATATTATTGTTTATTGATTTTAGGTCGATTTTTATATTAATGAAAGAAGTGTGTGCACTATGTGACATATAATAAGTATATTTTTTCACTGAGTAGTTTCATACACTGAAAAAAAGGATCTCTCAGTCGAAATGAATATGACTTTGACCCAAAAGATTGGCGCTTTTCAATAGGGCCAAGAACGACATTTCTTTGCCCAAAGCATTAACTATCTTCTCATAAGCTTTAAAAAATTACTTTAGAGAATAGAAGAATCTATCTGTCCAAAGTATTTCACTCTTGACCCAAAATTAATATGCAACGAAGTTCTTGCTACAAGAACAATAGTCTCTTTGATTCATGCAAAAATTCTTGATTGAAAAGGGACATTTCTTGATTAAAGAGACTTCTATACATCATATACAGGCATATACAGTATACAGGCATATTACGCTGTATATTATTTTCTGATAAATTTAGGTTTTCCTAGTCTGTAGTAAGTAAAGTGATATTATTTTCCTCGATAGTAGTTATGTCTGCTTCTTCACTCCTTGGTATTTTTTGGGGTGGTTCATCACTCTACAAATTACAAAAAATGTGATCGGACTGCCGACTGATTGTATATACCGTCCTTCGTCATCGTCTTTGCGTGTCGTTATTATTTTTCATCAAAAGAGTATTTAGCTATTGGAAAAATTACCATGTTTCTTGAATGAAGAACTTCCTAGCGTATTTTTGTTATTATCTTAAAACAAAGTAACTTGCACTTGGTTGAATGAAAATAGATTCAAGAGAAATTTTCGAATTTTTCAAGAGAACCAGTTTTCTTGAGTTAAGAGAGTTTTTTTTCAGGCAAAATATTTTCCTTTTACGCTAAAATAAATTCTCTTGCCACTAAATTTTTTTTTCAAGAACGATGACGACTTTAGTTCATGTCTATCTTTTTTATCAGTGTACAGGTGCGGACGAAAAGTTGTTAATCTTCAAAACAGTTAAAATACATGTAGGTAGCGCCCCCTACGAATAAAAGTCATATTGACATCAAAATCAAATTTCTCATGTCAAAAAACTCCCAGACACCAATTTTCATCCAAATCTTAACGTTACTTCAAATACAATCGAAACAAAAATGAAACTTCTACACCCTGTATCTTAGAAACCAATCATTTTAGGACATACATTTATAGGAACTTTTTTACTTATTTTTATCTGCAGAATACGCTGCCGAATTTTCCGGAATACAATTCGGACACCCTGTATAATGCTGTTTTAATAAAAACATTATTTTTAATTTATTTCTGTAGTCTGTACAATTTCTGTTTCCTCAATATCCGGCAAAATTTGTGGAATACCACCTAAAATATACACTTTTCTGCAAATGCCTCATAATGTTAACGCCCCTTAAAATTTATTTAAAAAGAAGAAATTTTGAACCTAACCAACAATTCATATGGTCTGTTTTTGTTTACATGTTCTGTTCATTATTTATAGTGATTTACAGAAATTTTGTTAAATTAAACAAATATTCTCGTTGATTATATTGGTTTGAAATAAATACGACAATGTCCTCCAACGAAAATGCTAGTTGCTTGACTCTAATAATTCTAATTCTGAGCTAGTAAATGAGCTAGATGCTTTGCGTTATTCAGAAGCTAAAAACCTATCAATGAAAATATGCATGAAAATTTACTGCCTAGCACACAACCAGAGGATATTTGGTACACAGATACAGTATCAAGTTTATTACGTATAATTATTTTTTTAGCTATAAGGGTGGCTGCAACGATGTCCCGTGATCCTGCTGTTAAAACATAACAGCTGGTTTTTATATATAAAAACCAATTGTTATGTTTAAACAGCGGGATTACGGGACATTGCAGCCACCCTAAATCAAATGTTTTTTGGTGTTTGCGCGATTGTGCGCTCTTACCACTTTTCATCTCGCTAGCTCGTGCGTCACGGCCTTGAATTTTTACTTCTAGTGCGTGTAAAGAAGTTCACAAAAAAATAAAAAAAAAATAAGATAAAAAAATAAAGACAAAAAAATAAATAACAAAAAATAAAATATAAAGAAAAAAATAATAAAAAATAAAATAATGAAAAAATTAATAAAATAAAAAATAAAGAACAAAAAAATAAAAAAATTGGAAGCTTGATAAAGTATTGGAAGGAAATGCAGAGGAATATGAATATCAATTAAACCCATTCAATGTATATAAAAAAGGAAATAATAAGAAAAAAAGGGAGGAGAAGGATGATAGCAGTAGGTACCTCTGCAGATCGTCCGTTATATTTTTTATAATCCTTCCGCTGTCTGACTGCGCCGAGCCGTAAAACTCGCATAGCCGGTCGTGATTTATACGAAAGGGCTTTCCCCGACACAAAAATCCGTAAAAATCTTTCATAACCCTTCGACCGTCGTCCGGCTTGGCTGTAATATCGCCACTTTCCGACCCCTTTCGGGTCACTTTTCAGTACTTGCCGCCCCTTGGCCCCCCTTCGCCCTTGTCCAGAGGAACGCGAGCGTTCGGTTTTTTCCAAATCTCCCTTAAAAATCTCACCGTTCGTTCGATGGACGGGAGAGCCGAGCCGACGAAATTTATACTTCGCTTTTTCCTGATAAAGCCTTTGCGTATTAGTTATTTCGCTGCGGCCCTTAGTTACCCCTTTGTTGAAGCAGAGGCGAACTCGCGTCTGTTAGAAAATTAACCCAAATTGAATTTTTCCGAACCAGTTTTTTTCTACTTTATTAAATTTGCCATCTTATAGGGTTAAAGGGTGATACTCGCTATATATACAGGCTCACTATACAGGCTGTCCCAGAAATAAGGTAAGTGTACAGTAACCATCACTGTACCAGTGTTTGTCACTTTCTGTGTCACATCACAGTTTTTGTCAAATACGAGTATTAAAATGTATTTCACCTAATTAAAATGTATTTCACCTAAAAGACTAACCGTTTTTTTAAATAACAAATATTGTAATTATTGAAGAGCGTTTTTACCCTCTTCGAATTTGAGATTCGAGAAACCCCTCCTTATCGAACCTCTACACCCCACAGTCAGTCCGTTTGCCAAAAAGCAGCTTTAAACGTAAAACAGTTTAAGCAGAATCGTGATTACTCAATGGTCATATTTTATGAAACACCTTGTATAAATTTTTAAAAAATCTTAAAATATGTAAAACAACAAAATAAAATATAGGTGTTTAAGAGATTTTCCGAAGAACTCACCGGTTTTTAAGTAAAAAATATTCTAATATTTGAGGGGTGGTTTCACCCTCTTAGAATTCGAGTCTCGAAAAATCCCATCTTATCAAACCTCTACACCCTAAAGTCAATCCGTTTTCCAAAAATCAGCTTTTTACATGAAGCGCTGTAAGCAGGATCGTGATTAATCAATGACCAGGTTTTTCGAAACACCCTGTATACATTTTTAAAAAATCTTAAAATATGTAAAAAACAAAATAAAATATACGTGTTTAAGCGCTTTTTCGGAAACTTGACCGTTTTTTAAATAAAAATAATGTAATATTTGAGGGGTGGTTTCACCCCCTTGGAACTGGAATTTCGAAAAATCCATCTAATATACTTCTAAATCAATATTCAATTAGAGGTTTTACAAAAACGAACTTTTTTCATCTCTTAAATTCGGCCCTGAAAAATTTCAACCCCTTCCTTTTACGATTTCATGGGGTGGTGGATTTATTGACCCCGCCGCTTCCAGATATATGTATGCCATTGAATATATCAGATTTTTATATGAATTCGTTTTTTGACGACTGCTGCGACTGGACGAATGTATTTTTTTGTTTTCGCGCGTGGTCAACGGAGCGGGACCAAAACGCCGATGCGTGTGTGTGAGTGCTGTGTGCGAGAGAAGTAAGGGCGAGGGTGAAGGGGGGAAGACCACAAAGAGGGTCCGAAAGTCCGAACGACGACTTTTACTCAATAATTAATTGCCGGGGAGTTTTATTGTCGATCTCTCTGGCCGGAGAGAAAATTAAAAAGGCCGCATTTTTTTATGAAATCTGAATTTTGCCCGAGCGCGAATAAGATTTATTTGAAATAGTATGCGGGTTACATTTTTCAGTTTTAATGTGTGTTATTAGTTTTGAAAGGAATCTTCGGGAGGGTGTAATTTTCCTGATTATTTCTGGATACTATTTATTTACATATACACTCGAAAATTTTTTTCGTCAAGTTTAAAGTATTATATTTTTTTTTGGTTTTAGACCTATTTTCATGAATTTTTTAAGAAACTGTATATAAATCTATCAACTTTAATTCGAAAAATCAGTTTTTTATAAACTTTAGTATTTGGCTTATTATACAGGGTTAATTGAAGTGTTGTGTTTTTACCTTAACTTTAAAACACCCTGTGCAATAATTTCGTGAGTAACTTGCCATAAAACAATATCGTTATTCACAATCTTATAGAAAATATATAAAATATATTTTCTATTTCTTCTGACTAGGTTGCATTTATCAGAGCTTAGCGGCTCCTAAAGATGCTTACACTCACTCTGAATGAACTGCACGAAATATTTAAATATAGCAAAAAAATGATTTACCTGCTTTTTTCCTCTGACTACATGTAAATTTAAGACTAGGAAGAAATGCAAATCATATAATATTAAGTTATGAACATTAGAATTTTTATTATGATGGAAAATTTTTAACTACAAAATTTAATTCCTTCAAAAATGCTTCATATTTATCTAATATAATCTTCAAAAAGGATGGCTTGGAAATGAAGATCGCCGTCATATTTCCAGAACAATTTAATTTTTTAGCAGAGATATTAAAAACCGTCGACGTTTTGGTAAATTCACATGAAATAAAGTCAAGCTATAAATTAACAATTACTATCTGACTCAAATTTCTGTAGATATATGAGCTATTTTTTATTTTTATTTTTTATGAGGTTGGTCAAATCCTAGATTTGCGAACCCTTCCTTTTTTAAATAATACATCTGTACCCTAAAACCAAAGTATGCTAAGTCACAAAACATAGTTTTGAGAAAAACGAACTTAAAGTTTTTTTTTGAAGTTATTTCCTAATTACTCGGTTATTTTTGAACCTATGATTGTAATATTTCGTATGCGAACAACTTATTTTGAACTTAAATGAAATGTAAAACATTTTTTTAAATAAATTACCAATACATTACAAATACCAACATTTTTTTGAGCGACTTAACATAATTTGTATATTAAAAAAAGAAACATTTACAGGACTTAACTTATATTAAGTCTCTATTTATGCCAAAATGAATAAAGCTAAACCATTTTAAGTCCAAATAAAAGTATATTATTGACATAATAAGAAAACATTTAACAGAAAATTGTAAGGCAGGTATGTATGTTGCAATTTAGAACCAATTTACTGTTTATTAAGTTTAAATTGACTACCCTATATTAGCAAAACGGTCAAAATCAAGATTTCGTCAGTGTGGACTCGTGGACATAACATACTAAACTAACCCAAACAGCGTTTACGTGACTTAAGATGATTTAGCACAGTGCTGACATCGGACTTAATTTGATTCTAAACCGACTATTTTATTTATTTATTAACATAAAAAGCTTAGTAATTTGACGTATATATCTCAAATATGCCAATTTTGGACTTAACATAGTTTTCTTCAAGGGTACAGATATGTTCTTTAATTCCAACATTTAAAGGTCTAAACGTTTTTTAATTTCTTTTTTTTTTTGGTGACGAAATTTAATAATATATAGTAAAAAAAAATTTAAATTAATTACTCATATTATTATTCAGTTCTCATACTTTTAGACTTTAGTAACATAAATTAACACCTACAAACTCTCCCATCACTCTTTACCTCTGCTCTCCGCCAAGACGCTAAGCGCCAAGAGAAACCCCAATAACTCTCGGGGAAAGTGCAAGTCTGCGAGGTGGCGCCATCACGGCGTTACGTGGCAAAAGCTGGAACTAACGCCCGGGCCCGCGCGTTTCTTTGTAATGAACGCAATAAAAACGGTTCGTTCTGTCTTGAAACGTTAAGTTTCAGCTGAAAAAAGTTTAATGGCCAATGAAATATTCAATAAAATCGCCTGTTTTAACAATGGAAAGCATATTTAATAGTCATCAGGCAAAAAATTATCCCGGATCGGGACATATTATAATGGTTATTATAATCGGAATAATATCAGGAGCAAAAAAATTGTTTTTGTTTGTTGAGAAGAATATTTTAAAATTGATTGTTTTTTATCCCACCAAAAACATATTTGTTCGGTTAATAACCAGGGTTGGATAACGACACGTAGAAAATTAATTTTCTACGTGTATGTAGTAAAATGCGCAGAAAATGTCGAATATGTAGAATATAAGTAGAAAATGTATAAAATCCGAGTACATGTTCAAAACAATTTTGTTTATTTAAAGCTGCTTTTTCTCTTTACAAGTTTCCTCCTGGGTACCTATTTTCTTTAAAGGCTATCAGTAATAACAGTCGACAGTAGTCAATCTAGTATGAATACTATTAGATTATTTTATTCTGTTTAATCTGAAGAGCGTAGAAAAAAAATCTAATTTTATAGTACGTATTTTATAGTTAGTTTTGGTTGTTTCTTTTTCTCAATCTTACCAAAGAACTCTGGTTTTATTATTATACCTATACGTTACGGTAAAAGTTGTAAATCAGTGATTGTTAACAATTACTAGTAAAAGCTCACATTCACTGATTTGGTAAGACTACGAAAGTAAAAGTTCAACAGCTATTTTTGAAACCAACTTTTACTAGTGAAGCAGCGAGTTTGAAAGATTCAGTTAGCGTGGTTGACACATGTTGTAAAATATAAGGCTTAATAAGGATAAGTTGAATAATAGGCAATATAAGGATAACATTAAATTGGGCTAAATGTTGGCAACGTTGGCAGACATCTGGCGTAAATTCGCTTTGTTTTTTGTGGTTATGTATCGTTGGAAAAAGTGTTGTGCGGGATTTTCCCTATTTTCTCTATAGAAGACATTTTCTGTAAAAAATTAATGTAAACTCGGCACTCGCAAGAATGTAGTAGTGTTTGTTTTTCATTTTTGCAATATAATGAAGTCATGGTAAAAGTTAAGCGTGCAAGAGAAAAATATAGTAAGGACAAGTAAGGAACCTAGTGACTATGAATTTACTAAACGTTTTGATATGCTTGAAGTAGCGGGTTTGAAAAAACGAATAACTCCCGTTGAAGAAAATTCGGGCATACTTTATTTTGTCCACGCTGAAGAACTTTATTAAAAGAAACCTTGTACCAATAAGTAATGTTATGTTTATGAATGTTTTTTTTTAATTGTTTCTTATGCTTTAAAATGTTTACTATGTTTTCCGTTTTAATATTTAGAAGGTTATGTCATTATTTTCTATAATTTTTAATAAATATACTAAAGAAGTAAATTGTAATTTTAAGATATGTGGATCAGCTTGATATCGAGGTGATCCAATATTCTTAAAAGTTTTATTTGTTCTAACTTCCACCACCCACCAACGTTCTTCCTCACCGCACTCGTCCTATACCATAGAATAACTTTTACTTGCAACCTTTAGTAAATGTTACTTTCACTAGTGAATGTTAGAAATTACTAGGAAGTCGACAAATTTCTTTAAAATACCACATTCACTGGTGCAATGCGTAATTGCTAACATTTCCTAGTGAATGTTAACAATCACTGAATTTCCGACTTTCACTGTAACATATATATTATATACTATTCTTTTTTGAGTTATAACTCATCATACAGTCTCGGGGCTTTGACAAAAGCCAGCATCTGAGACGGTTTTACAGAGGTTAGTTTATGGCGCACTCAGGTACGAAGTGTTCGGGTATTTTCCCATCTTTCCCACATAATTCGTCGTTGTTTCTTAGCTTCAATCCACTGAGGTGTTCACTGAGGAGACAGTGTCCTGTTAAAAACCCCGTGACAATCCGAAGATTGTTCTTACCTTAATCACGGGGAAAAAGTGAATAAATTACGAATCAACTTAACAATACAAATCTAAAGTTATTTATATACGTCACATTATGATATGAAATTTATTCTGTATCAATACCTCGACTCGATAGTCGTATTAGTTTCAAAAAAACGCACATAAATCCTGATTTAAATGTTACAAATTACGAATAATGTAAGTGATACCTTTAGGTGGAGAGCGTCACGAAAGTATAAATTCATGTTAGTTTTATTGACACATTTTACCATATACAGCCGAGGCTGCGAACAATATAAATTAGTTTCTACATGGTTGAAGGCAACGTTGCAATTTATCCGGTAAATGTCATGAAACAATTACAATTCCTCTTTTAGTTTTGTTGGGAATGTACAAATAAGTATAAAAAGTACAATATTTCATTAAATCGAGATGATATAGGAGTTTGTATAATAATAAAACTAGTTATTTATTTGTTTCTAAATTATGTTAAAATAAACATAAAGAGAAATATCGTCAAATATCAATTTTACAGCGTATACCAGATTTATAGAAAATTTAATTTAGATTTATAATTTGGAAAAACTAAGGTAACTTTTAACGAACTGGTAGACAGAAAAGACATTCTAATAAATAATACAACTCTGGAAATAGTAGAAAAATATATATAATATATATTTGTGACAAATAATATCCACAGCTCAGAAAAAATTAAGAAAGAACAGAAGAATTAAGTTAGCAGGGAAAAGATATTGATATAAGAGTAAAGTAGAGTGGTTTTTAATACTTTTTTCCATAGCAACTGTTAAAATTGCCTTATATCTATCAAAAATAGCAGATAAAATAGTACTTTAACCGCAAGGGTGGATTAAATGATACTTAACAGCGAGGATATGTTAAAAACTTTATTTCTTCTCGCACGTTTTTTAATTGTTTCCATTTTTGAAAATTTTTGTATTCCTTTTCATCAGTTATTCGGGATTTAAATGGAAGTAGTTTGGATATGGCGTTTGTCGCCTCAGCCTGAATATCTGCTGGTAATTTACTTATTTCGATTTGAGCCATTTCTGGCTCCAATTCAATCAGTAATCGACACGAAAGAGAATAAAAAAATATTGACTCAAAACTGACAACTAAAAAGAGACAGCTTTATTTATTTGTCAAATTACATAGAAACCAACGCCAACCCAGCACAATATTTTTTCTACTCGTAATAAATTCCTTGAAATAATAATTTCTGAATATTTTTTAAAACGTAACTCGCTATGGAAAGAAATATTGTTTTATACACGACGATAAAATTGCATTATCGTCGACCGAAAAGATTAATGAATTAATTTCGGGATACCATTTTATCGTCTTGTATAAAAAATAACTATTAATTAATTTAAATTTTAATTAATATAAGGAATAACGAAACACTTGGCAATGGTGTAGTAGGTACATATTTCCTTCCATTCTTAACTGTTAGGCAACGCTGTGAAAATGAAAACTTATATGCAAAGAAAGAAATTATATGGCAAATTACATGGCTATTACTAAAAGTTGGGTTGGGTTGCATTACAAATAGAGGTTTATTTTCATGTAAACTGTGTGTCTGGCGGCAATTTAGATTTTAAAATAGTTTTGGTTTAAACGAGCTAGACGTCTATAATTTACTATATTTAGAATTTATTTATAAAAGTAATAATAATTAGGTTTTTATAATTAGGTTTCAACATTACATAAATCATAAATACTACTTCGTAGGTCTGTTTACTGGAACCAAAAGCAAAAGGTATATTAAGAGTCCATTTCACTAGTCCGAAAAAGTAGCAAAATAAGCGTTCGGCATTTAACGTTTTATGTAAAACTGGCTAGGTATTTTTACACAAATGAAGAAGGAAATTAAAGATAAAGGATTATACTATATCCGTATTGTAGCACATTTTTAGACAACTTCTTTATTTTTAAGATTTTAATGGTCAGACATCAACAAAATAGTACTTATGTTTGGACTAAATTCTCTCGAAAATAAAGATAAACTCACTGACAAAAAAAAACCAGCCACTAAAAATTAGTCCCAATTTCAAAGTTGGATTTCTCGCGAACCACTAATTAGATTTTGATGATTTTTTTTTAAATTATAAATTAATTCCTTCTTAACGGATGCTTCGTCAGAAATTTTTATTCCAGACAAATGCAATTGACGACCGCTTTATTGTCCTGAATATTTTACAAAATCGTAGAATTACAGCGTTTCAGAATCAACATCTGCTACAAGCCGTGCGTAGAACTCAAGTCAGTGAAAAAACAATCTGACGAAGACTAAAAGAAAACAGCTTGTCTGCAAGGAGGTCTGCCACAGGACCCCAACTACTTCCAAGACATCGTCTAGCACGTCTTCAGTTTGCTTTACATGTGAATTGGGATATTGAGCAATGGACTAAAGTCCTTTTCACGGATGAATCGCGGTTTTGCCTGCGAAGCATTTTTCCGACACGTTCGTTTTAAAGCAGCGTATCTCCAGTAAAAACAGAGATAATGTCGTGATTAAATAGACAAAATGCTCACAAAAGATAAGGCTACAATGTGATTTATTTTAGCAATAGCTACTACAGCTGCTGCACCCTACAGGGTGTTACAAAGTTCGGACAAAAAACTTCGTCTTATTGTTGTGCCCTGTATATGCTCAAAATAAATTCGGAATAAAAATTTCTGACGTAGCATCCGTTAAGAAGGAATTAATTTACAATTCAAAAAAAAAACATCAAAATCTAATGAGTGGTTCGCGAGAAATCCAACTTTGAAATTGGGACCAATTTTTAGTGGCCGGTTTTTTTTGCCGGTGAGTGTATAATTTAAAATTCCGTTACCAGTGCCGGACTTAGACATCCAGGGCCCCTAGGCACTTGACATTTCGGTCCCCCCATGTCATAGCCAATTTGGAGCTTATATATAAAAGTTGCGCGCCACTCATTGCATGGGGCCCCTAGGCTGGCTAGGTCCCTAGGCCCGGGCCTTGCAAGCCTAGGCGGAAATCCGGCCCTGTCCGTTACAATACGGAAATAGATTGAAACTTTGGGATTACAGTGATATATAATTTTATAGTTTTGTAACAAATTGCTCGCTATTTTATGGCAAATGCTGAAGCTCTGCAAACCTTAATCAAAGCACGTGGGTTTGGAATTTTAGGTGTGTCTTAACACGACAGGATCGGGCTAGGCCTTACGCAGATTTCTGAAATATAATATATATTTCCTTCAGCCGCTTTACCTGACCCCTGACAGCGAACCGAACAGTGCAGGGTAATAGACTCTTAATATAAAAATTACGAAAAATGTTAGTGACTTCTTCAATAGCGAATATCTCCAAATGAAATAAAGCTACTGAAATGTACCAAAAAATAAACTATGGAGTAAAGATGCATCTAGATGATAAAATTATTTTCAAATTTCTTGCTTTCTTAACATATTCCACAGGGTGTTCTAAACTTTCACCAAAATAACAACACTTTGTTTCCTCGTATAATTGACAGATGGAAACTTTCATTTTTAATTTAGAAATAGATACTAAAAAGTCAAATAATATAGCTACAAATTGCTTAAAAAATCATTGAAATCGGTCCATTAGAACACAATATACCGTATGATCGAAAAAAAAAACGGCGCCCAGTTGGCTTGGAAATGACGATAGATGACATTTCCCATATAATTTTACATATAAAATGAAAGCGATCTTCATTTCATCGCCATCGCTGACGCCGTTTTTATTCGATCATACGGTATAAAACTATAAAATACATCAAAATTTTAAGGTGCCCGCGTTCTTCGTGTCGGTGAGTGTATTAAATGTTAAGTTAAGTTAATGTTAGTATATAGATTAACTAAGGTTTAAGAAAAAAAGCATTTAGTAATTAATAAGAAAATATCTTTTATTAAAATACTTACTAATTTGCATATACGGTATACAATAACGAAAGCTAAATCTGGGTGACAAAACTCTCCATGATATATCGCACTACAAAGACCGGTCGTCGAAAATCTCGTGAACTTTGGGACAAATAAATGCCAGAGATTCCTTTCGGTTTCGACAGGACTTATATCGGTTTATTTTCGGCCACTAAAAAATTAGACAAACGGCGCTAAACGACACAAAGTCAAGCGTCACTGAGATTTGTTTTACTTTTTTTCTGTTTTCTTTAACGCCAGCTTGAAAAGTAACATGTCCCCTTGTTCTATATTTACACTGTCCGTATTCCACCGTTCTTTTTATCAATGGAATTAGGAAACTTTTAAAAATACAGTATTGTATCGACATATTCAGATTAGCGAATATACAGGGTGGTCCGAACGCATATTCTGAGATAAAAATAAGTAAAAAAGTTCGTATAAATTTATGTCATAAAATGCTTCGTTTCGGAGATACAGGGTGTAGAAGTTTCATTTTTATTTCGGTTTTTTACAAATAATTTCTGAATTAACGTTGATATTTGGATGAAAATTGGTGTCTGGATATTTCAGAACATAAGAAATTTGATTTTAATGTCAATATGGCTCCTACTTGTAATGAACGCCATCTACATGTTTCTTACTTGATTTGGAGAGTAATAACTTTTTGTCCGGACCTGTATAAAACCACTGAGTGAAAAAATATACATTTCCGTTATTTTTTTACGTAAAAAAGGTCTCTTGGTAAAAATCGCTACAAGCAACCGTTCTCAAGATATTTAGATTGGAAATAGTCAATACATTTCATAATTGACAAACATAAAAATATTACCTATATTTAATATCAATTAAACTTTTAGTTACGCAATCGAGGGCGCGATTTTTAAATTCATTGTTGCCAACAATGGACATATTCGGCGCCGGGCTGTCTAACTGTAGCTCTGCTGTAAAAAATGTCAAGTTTTTCTTTAGTTTTGTATTATGAGATTTTGGTTTAAATAAATAGTGTTGTGATATTTTAAGCTTAAACATGTTTACTAGCAGACCTTGCAGTCGAACATTGTTCTTTTTAGAACCTCTTTTAGTGGGAAGTGTACAAGATAGCTTAATAGCCGTAAAAAACTCATCGCAACTGAATATTTTGAACGGGAAAGCCGTAGTAATGATCCTTTATGTCCCTTAAGTGCTGAGTTTTGTTGATGTAAATAATAACTGTTTATATATTTATAATTACCTACTTCTTTTTGTTTCCTAAAATATTTTGATTAAAAGAAAATATGTAAAAATGGGCAACGTTGTGCCGGTCAAGATTAACAACGAGATTAAAAGTTAATTTGATATGAACTATAGTTATTTTGGAACTCTGGTTATTTTTTTTTTAATTAACCCGAGTTGCACTGTATAGGAAACTTGTGAAAATATGTATATTAATTGTAGCAAGATGTTATTTTTGAAAGGAAAAACTGATTTTCAGTAGGTGGTGTCAACAATAGAATCAAATATTATTAGGTAGACAGACGGTTTAAGCGTGAATCATCATACACGCTTGGCACAGAAACGATATTGGATTTTTTCACTCAAATAATCTTTCCTGTAGCGTAGGCTGAAAATATATATTTTCGAGTTTTTCAAGAGCATTTCAATCAAACTTTATTAAAAAAATATTCTTATAAATTTTTGACATTCTGTTTTCAAATTTTCTTTAAAACGGTTGGCATATTTTTGTAATATTTTTTGTATGTTTCACCGAAGTAAAGCGACGTTAGACGATGCGAGTGGATGGACGGGTGACCGTCTGAAAACTCTGTCATGCTGTTATTCCATGGCAAGTGCGACGAATATCATTTTGGCCTTTCCTTATCATCCGTCAAGACAAATCTTGGTTAGACATCAAAAGTTTATTGTTTTATAAGCTAAATAATATTAGGCTTTCTGCGAGGGGTAAACCGCTGGTGTATTTTGGTGTACACGATGTTGGCATTTTTGGCATTATTCGTGATATTATTGGTACTAGTACGAAATTATTTGGTATTACTTCCGTATTTTTTGGCATTACTTTGGCATTAGTGTACAGAACTGACTACTGGAAGCTGTTGTTAGGATATTCTATTAATTTTAATTGTATTTTTTAGACATTGTGAATGATCGTAAACTTAAAAGTATAAAGTGTACTTGAAACCACTAATTGAGAACTTCAGAATGAAGTTTTAGCCTGTTTCTGCCTGGTCTTTAATAATTATAATAAAATATGAGTCACTGTACTCTGTACTAACAAAGAAACATCTACTTCTTATTTACAAATACATAAAGCCCCAAACATCATAAATAGTAAATAAGTAGTAAGATTACGACGTGTCTAGAATAAAGAGGAATGGGTATATTATTCTAATAGTATTTCTTATTCTAAACACGAAATATATCAATGACAAAACCATGTTCATGTAAATCTTGGATGTCGTTTTTTAATTAACTATAAAAGCTCTAACCGCTTTATTCAATTCAATTGTTATTACTTAATTGCATTAACATAGATTTTCGTCATTTGTTCTTGAAGCTTATTTCTTATTTGTTTTTTTTCCTTTTGTGTGGATTTTACTGGGCCATTAATATTATGGTCTCAGCATTTGAATAAAATTATATCCTTCTGATTTTTCCAGAAATATTATAAAATTGTTTGAACTATTTTGTTTTTTTTTTTAATTCTACTAGGGTTTTTATGGAGAGTTTTGTAAATTAACTGTAAGAAGATATGCTAATTTTTTCAACTCAGTAACCATCAATTCGAAGTTGGCTAAAAATGCCCCGAGAAGCTGAACAAGGCGAAGAAAATCCTCCTACTCTGGGCACCAGCCCACCAAGATATAGAAAGTAATGAAAAATCAAACGATCTAGCTAGAACAAGAACGAACACTCAAGAACGAGATTTCTCAAGATTTACTATACGACTGACAAAAATCAAAGATTTTCCTTGGTTTAAGTAAAAACAATCTTCGGATTGTCACGGGGTTTTTAATAAGACAGTGTCTCCTCAATGAACAATGAACATTTCAGTAGAATGAAGCTAAGAAACAACGGCGAATGCAGATTCTGTGGAGAAAATGGCGAAACACCTGAACACATCATTACTGAGTGCACCGAGACGACAACCATTCGTGCCATAAACTTTGGTACGACTGATATCGGAGATGGAGAACTAACCTCTGTAAAACCGTCTCAGTTACTGGCTTTTGTCAAAGACCTGAAACTGTATGATGAGTTATAATTCAAGAAAGCCTCAAAAAATATCTTCTATGTGTTGGACGAAAGAATTTAAACTAGGTATGCTAAATAAAGATTATCCATACAAGAGAGACGTATTACAGGCAAATTAGTGAGTCCAAAGTTATTTTGAACCAACTGACAAACTCACAGGCTTAACTCTAGTGACATCGATATACGTATCGGGCAAAATCTGGAGTAAATTAGTTGAAAATCTATGAAGAAACTAAGTAGATAGATTAAAAGAAAAAAAAAAAAAAAAAAAAAAAAAAAAAAAAAAAAAAAATAAAATAATAATTTTTGAACGTTATAGTATTTGTTTCAATAATTATATGTTTCTACCATCTGTGGCTTGGTCATTGTACAAAAAAATATCTGGATATTTCGTTATTTCACTACTAAAACAGATTATAATATTTTTTTTTTTTTTTTTTTTTAATTTTTACTACTCTAGCAATATTACAAAACTTGTACGAATATTCTGTTAAACTGAAACTCCAATATATTAAAAATAAAATCAAATGATTAAGTATGATTGCAGGGTATTATCTCATGAGTGTTAAAAATATTCAAATTGAATTCTTCTACTCAAACACTATAAAATAATAAAATTATTCCTGTCATTTCGCGCCGATCTCTGCAGGTTATTTTCGATTCGGAGGTTGTTTTCCAAATAACCATATGACACTGTTAAAAAAATATATTTCTCCTGTTTTTGAGTCTGCTTAACTGATTTTCGTGTTGTGTGGAATTTACGTGTTGTGTTAACGATTTTTGTCAATAATCTACCTATCCCTGCTGTCTGTCTATCATTTTTAATTATAGGTGTAGTAGGTGTTTGATTTTTAATACGTTGTTTCCAACAGGTCAATTTCACTATAGGGAAATTAATTAGATTAAAGGTCTTATCATTCACAACGTCTAGAAAAATACAAGTAGAATTAATAGAGTATGCTAGAAACAGCTTGCGGTAGTCAATGTATCCAAAGAAAAAGGCCTTAAAATCAGCTGTATAAAGAAAAATAAACGGTGTTCATTTTAACCGACAGTTCTCTTGACGGTTAGAATAACCAAAGGCCAAAAGCCATTATCTGTAGAATTTCTGAAGTATACTAGTGGAAAGTTAAAAAAATTTGTTAATTTTTTTCGCACTTACTAACCGAAAAAATTACCAAACTGATTTAGTTACCTCCAAAACTACACGGCAGATTGAGTTGAAAATTAGTATAGTTGTTACTCCTTATGGGACATAGACGCTAAGTAAGAACCATCATCCATAATCTCCAAAATTATAGTTTAACATTTCGGAAAATTTATGAAAAACTTTTTTGGTTATAAATATACCTTTGTTGTTGTTTTGATAGTTTGATTGTTACTAGCCTGTAAAAAGAATGCATTTCAATATTAATTTTTACTTAAACAATGTATAAAAACTAATTCCAGTTTCGATTAAAAAAATATTTTATTATTACAATTACATATTGAATTATAAAAAATTGAATTTTACAAAACGTAGTAAATACAAAGGCAAGCATTCACCACATTTTCAACCGTATAAATTGCAGATTGTACAAGAATGAATTGAAGGTGATCACTATAGGAGAATACAGTTTTGTGAGCAATGATGCATTCTACCTACTTGACATTATCGTTGAACCCAAAGTAACATACTTTTTTTCTGACAATTCAACTTCAACATTGAATGGACAGGTAAATCGACAGAACTGTCGTTATTGGGCAGACAAGACGAACACTGAATGCGGAAGAACTATATTACTGAATAGCCAGATAAATTACTTCAACGTTTGGGCGGGCATTTTTGGTGACCAAATGTTAAGTCGGAGATTCATCAATCATAAGACGTACATACGATTTTTAGAAGGAGCTTATTCCAAATCTGGCAATTTTATTCCCCAATCCTCTTTTTAGAAACATTTATGTAGAAATATCTGCTTTCTGCAACTTAAAATAATAACTGACATGTTCAAGTATTTTGTTTAAGTTCAGTGTTTGATATCACTTGAAATGTCACACTGTATATCACCATTGCAAGATTTACGAAGAAATAATAGTTATATCGTTCCAAATTTTTAGGCATAGCGAAGTGGGCATCACGTATCAGCTAAGCCAGCCCATCAAACACAAACTTTTCTATTTCTCACCATACTCGCTTGACGGTCAACGAATAAAGGCCAAATGACATTTCTTGCAAATTTTGAAGTATGATTATTGGAAAAGTTAAAGTTTGTTAACTTTTTCTATCAATCGAAAAGCTCACTACCACTAATTTTACTCTCTAAAATTAGAGGAACAAACTTCTACGCAATGACGCAACTTCTGAAACCACTATACTCGGAGGTTTTAAAATGGGATTAATTACAACATCCAATTTGTCATCCAAAATCACAAATCTCTATTATTGGACATATATCGATTCGAATCTTGAACTTTTTTGACCGTTCTATCCTCTCTTGCCAAATTCAATTCTGTAAAGTACAAGAACTAACCTGTTGCCAGAATTGTGCCAAAAGATAAATCCTCTCTTTCTTGAACAACCACTCCATACTCTGCATCGCCTGCAACCATCTCACCACCACTGAGGCATCGTTTCAGCAGTTATGTCGGCTGCATCAAGACCAACCTTTCTTCTAATTCTGCCAGTTTGGTTTCGTTAGGTCAGTCAGAAAAAAACTGAAGATATTGCAACGGAAATTGTCTTGTTTCTTTTCATAATATCATCCTTGATGCGATGGCTATAAATATATATTTCATGAAGAAGAGTCATCTGATGAAGAATTATTTTCAACTGTAAGTCCTCATTTTAGTGTCACTGTACAGTTCAAAAAAGTCACTAGAAAACACTGTCACTGAAAAACAACGTATATTACACAGTTTTTTCTTTGTATATGTAAGGCTTCCACGCGCGAAATATACACTTTCGGCGCGTCGTTCTATCGTTTTGAACTCCGTCTCTCAACCCTAGTCACGTGCTACCGAGAGAAACGACTTCCCTATACTGAATGTCATTCCCAACTCTTCGCTGCAACTTACACACACTTATCGGCCGTCTCTGTCTCTCAGTCCGTTGGCTCCGCCCACCGTATTGCGAGGTGGCGCCATCTATTCCGTGTTCTCGCTCTGTCCGTCTTTGTCGCGCTCGTTGCAAGACGGATTGGAAGTCGGACGGCTCGGACCAATAGAAGATTGCTTCTGCTGTGCCTCGAATATATTTTCTTTTTTTCCAGAAATCGAAGTATATGCGCGTATATAGACCTGCTATACCTTTTAGTGTTTACTCCCCTTCCTTCTCGCTTCGTATATAGTTCTTTATTTTTATATGTATTGTGTTTTTTTGGTGGACGGTAGAGAGGAGAGGTACAAGGTGCGCATGTGACTACTTGTTTCTTTGGAGATCTAGGTGTTTTTTGTTTGATGCTGTCTGGCATAGTGATGAATATTAGCTGAAAAGCGTCATTATTATACAAGACATATATTGGGGTAATATTGAGATTCTATTCCAAAATTGAGTGTAATTTTATTTGGAGAACACTATAGGGTTGACACCTTTTATCGGTGGCCGTTCGGTTACGTATTGCTCAGAATCGTGGTTAATCAATTTAAACTTTTGTATAGTTTAAAAAAAATCAAAATATGTAAAAAAAATAAAATAAATTATGCGTGTCCAAAGCGTTTTCCTGAAGAATAACCGTTTTTTAAATAACAAATATTGTAATTATTAAGGGCGTTTTACTAATAATTTGATTCGAGAAGCACCATATCGAACCTCTACACCCCACAGTCCAGTCCGTTTAGCAAAAATCAGCTTTAAACGTAAAACAGTTTCAACAGAATCGTGATTACTCAATGATATTTTATGAAACACCCTGTATAATTTTTTAAAAAATCTTAAAATATGTAAAACAACAAAATAAAATACATTTTAGAGTTTTCGAAAAACTCACCGGTTTTTAAATAAAAGTTTTTTTTTTTTTTTTTTTTTTTTTCATTTTACAATTCGAGTTTCGAAAAATCGCTTTTTATCGAACCTCTACATCCTAAAAGTCAATCCGTTTTCCAAAAATCAGCTTTTTACATCAAGCGCTTTATAGCAGGATTGTGATTAATCAATGACCAGGTTTTCGAAACACCCTGTATACACATTTTTAAAAATCTTAAAATATGTAAAACAAATAAAAATAAAAAAAACGTGTTTAAGCGTTTTTTCGGAAACTTGGCCGTTTTTTAAATAAAAATATTGTAATATTTGAGGGGTGGTTTCCCCACCTTGGAACTGGAATTTCGAAAAATCCATCTAATATACTTCTAAATCAAAATTCAATTAGAGGTTTTACAAATACAAACTTTTTTTATTTTTTATTTTAAGTCTATGCTCTCAACGCTATTTTACGATTTCATGGGGTGGTGGATTTATTGACCCCGCCGCTTCCAGATATATGTATGCCATTGAATATATCAGATTTTTATATGAATTCGTTTTTTGACGACTGCTGCGACTGGACGAATGTATTTTTGTTTTGCTGGGCGGATAAATGCGTGTGTGTGAGTGCTGTGTGCGAGAGAAGTAAGGGTGAGGGTTGAGGGGGGAAGACCACAAAGAGGGTCCGAAAGTCCGAACGACGACTTTTACTCAATAATTAATTGCCGGGGAGTTTTATTGTCGATCTCTCTGGCCGGAGAGAAAATTAAAAAGGCCGCATTTTTTTATGAAATCTGAATTTTGCCCGAGCGCGAATAAGATTTATTTGAAAATGTTTATTTTCAGTTTTAATGTGTGTTATTAGTTTTGAAAGGAATCTTCGGGAGGGTGTAATTTTCCTGATTATTTCTGGATAATTAAAAGCTACATATACACTCGAAAATTTTTCGTCGTTTAAATATATTTTTTTGGTTTTAGACCTATTTTCATAATTTTTTTAAGAGAAACTGTATAAATCTATCAACTTTAATTCGAAAAATCAGTTTTTATAAACTTTAGTATTTGACTTATTATACGGGTTAATTGAAGTGTTGTGTTTTTACCTTAACTTTAAAACACCCTGTGCAATAATTTCGTGAGTAACTTGCCATAAAACAATATCGTTATTCACAATCTTATAGAAAATATATAAAATATATTTTCTATTTCTTCTGACTAGGTTGCATTTATCAGAGCTTAGCGGCTCCTAAAGATGCTTACACTCACTCTGAATGAACTGCACGAAATATTTAAATATAGCAAAAAATGATTTTCTTTTCCTCATATAAATTTAGACTAGGAAGAAATGCAAATCATATAATATTAAGTTAATAATTAATAAAAAAAAAAAAAAAAAAAAAAAAAAAAAAAAAACAAAATATTTCATATTTATCTAATATAATCTTCAAAAGGATATTAGATAGAATAAATCATATTTCAGAACAATTTAATTTTTAACAGGAATATTAAAACAATCGACGTTTGGTAAATTCACATAAACAAACTATAAAAGTTAACAATTACTATCTGACTCAAATTTCTGTGAAATATATGAGCTATTTTTTTTATTTTATTTTTTATGGTTAGTCAAATCTGGTGCGAACCCTTCCTTTTAACCCTAAAACCAGTATAGTACAAAACATAGTTTTGAGAAAAACGAACCAAGTTTTTTTGAAATTTATTTTATAAGTTTTTTTTTTTTTTTTTTTTTTTTTATTTATAGATTATAAAAAACAAATGAAATGTAAAACATTTTTTAAATAAATTACCAATACATTACAAATACCAACATTTTTTTGAGCGACAACATAATTTGTATATTAAAAAGAAACATTTACAGGACTTAATTTATATTAAGTCTCTATTTATGCCAAAATGAATAAAAAAAAAAAAAAAAAAAAAAAAAAAAAAAAAAAAAAAAAAAAAAAAAAAGAAAACATTTAACAGAAAATTGTAAAGGCAGGTATGTGTATTAGACCTGTTTATTAGTTCAGTCAGCTACTATATTAACCAAAAGTCAAATCAAGATTTCGTCAGTGTGGACTCGTGGACATAACATACTAAACTAACCCAAACAGCGTTTACGTGACTTAAGATGATTTAGCACAGTGCTGACATCGGACTTAATTTGATTCTAAACCGACTACATTTGTTACAATAACATAAAAAAGCTTAGTAATTTGACGTATATATCTCAAATGTGCCAATTTTGGACTTAATAGTTTTCTTCAAGGGTACAGATATGTATTTTCAATTTAATAAAAAAAAAAAAAAAAAAAAATTTTTAATTTCTTTTTTTTTGTTAATTATTTTCTTAAACTGAATGAAACTCTAAATTTTCTCATAATTTTTGACTTTAGTTACATAAATTAGCACCTACAAACTCTCCCATCACTCTTTACCTCTGCTCTCCGCCAAGACGCTAAGCGCTAAGAGAAACCCCAATAACTCTCAGGGAAAGTGCAAGTCTGCGAGGTGGCGCCATCGCGGCGTTACGTGGCAAAAGCTGGAACTAACGCCCGGGCCCGCGCGTTTCTTTGTAATGAGCGCAATAAAAACGGTTCGTTCTGTCTTGAAACGTTAAGTTTCAGCTGAAAAAAGTTTAATGGCCAATGAAATATTCAATAAAATCGCCTGTTTTAACAATGGAAAGCATATTTAATAGTCATCAGGCAAAAAATTATCGGATCGGGACCTATTATAATGGTTCTTATAGGTAATCGGAATAATATCAGGAGCAAAAAAAAATGTTTATGTTTGTTGAAAAAATGTTTTGAAATTGATTATTTTTTAAAACCCATCAAAAACAAATGTTCAGTTTATACAGGGTGTCCCAATATTCCGTGGACATAAAACTACTACGTATTTCTGGAATCAAGTTCATTGGACAGAATTTACTTCGATACAAAAGTGCTTCGTTTGTCCGCTACAGGGCATCAAACTTTAATAAAATAAACACATTTTTTCAGATATTTTAAGAACCGTTACTCCGATTCGAATGATATTTTGGGAGTCTATGTCTTGTGCTCTAACATGTGACTTTCACAAAATTTAAGAAAAAGTAGGGGACCGACGAAAACTACCCCCACCCCTACATAAATTTTAGTGCATATCCGTGCATACTTTTTACGGCAAAACATATTTTCTCAAAGCTGACTTCCAAAAAATGTTTTTTGTCACATTAAGATATGGAGGCGCATAAAATCTATTATGCTCTAATAATCTAATTGGCGAAAATATGGAATTTTATGTAAGTATCACAGATTATATTTGACGATAAGCTTCATAAAAAGCTTAAAAAATTAATAATTTTTAAATTAATTAACGTTCGGGTTTATTTCTCATTGATGCCCTCTAACGGACAAACGAAGCACTTTTTTATAAAGGTAAATTTATGTGTAATTAACTTATTTTGATCCAAACAATAAGCAGTTGTTCTATGTCTACGAAATATTGGAACTCCCTGTATATTTTGTAGGTCTGCATTGGAAAAATAAATTCTTCAAAAAATTTTCCACAAAAACTATGTAATCTGGCGTTTTTTTTTACAAGAGACAAAAAATGTAGTAAATACTAGTGGGACCTTTGGGGCCGTGGGACTATTGTAGTAAATACTAGTGGGACCAACAAAGAAAATATATTATCGGTAGAGTTGGAAAATATTTATACTAAAATTTATGTAGGGGTGGGGATAGTTTTCACCTTTCCAGTACATTTTCTTGAGTTTTGTAAATGTGAATAATAATAATTTTGTAAAAAGTGAATAAATTACGAATCAACTTAACATTACAAATCTAAAGTTATTCTGTATCAATACCTCGACTCGATAGTCGTATTAGTTTCAAAAAAACGCTCATAAATCCTGATTTAAATGTTACAAATTACGAATAATGTAAGTGATACCTTTAGGTGGAGAGCGTCACGAAAGTATAAATTCACGTTAGTTTTATTGACACATTTTACCATATACAGCCGAGGCTGCGAACAATATAAATTAGTTTCTACATGGTTGAAGGCAACGTTGCAATTTATCCGGTAAATGTCATGAAACAATTACAATTCCTCTTTTAGTTTTGTTGGGAATGTACAAATAAGTATAAAAAATACAATATTTCATTAAATCGAGATGATACAGGAGTTTGTATAATAATAAAACTAGTTATTTATTTGTTTCTAAATTATGTTAAAATAAACATAAAGAGAAACATCGTCAAATTTCAATTTTACAGCGTATACCAGATTTATAGAAAATTTAATTTAGATTTATAATTTGGAAAAACTAAGGTAACTTTTAACGAACTGGTAGACAGAAAAGACATTTTAATAAATAATACAACTCTGGAAAGAGTAGAAAAATATATATAATACATATTTGTGACAAATAATATCCACAGCTCAGAAAAAATTAAGAAAGAACAGAAGAATTAAGTTAGCAGGGAAAAGATATTGATATAAGAGTAAAGTAAAGTGGTTTTTAATACTTTTTTCCATAGCAACTGTTAAAATTGCGTTATATCTATCAAAAATAGTAGACAAAATAGTACTTTAACCGCAAGGGTAGATTAAATGATACTTTAACAGCGAGGATATGTTAAAAACTTTATTTCTTCTCGCACGTTTTTTAATTGCTTCCATTTTTGAAAATTTTTGTATTCCTTTTCATCAGTTATTCGGGATTTAAATGGAAGTAGTTTGGATATGGTGTTTGTCGCCTCAGCCTGAATATCTGCTGGTAATTTACTTATTTCGATTTGAGCCATTTCTGGCTCCAATTCAATCAGTAATCGACACGAAAGAGAATAAAAAAATATTGACTCAAAACTGACAACTAAAAAAAGACAGCTTTATTTATTTGTCAAATTACATAGAAACCAACGCCAACCCAGCACAATATTTTTTCTACTCGTAATAAATTCCATGAAATAATAAGTTCTGAATATTTTTTAAAACGTAACTCCCTATGGAAAAAAATATTGTTTTATACACGACGATAAAATTGCATTATCGTCGACCGAAAAGATTAATGAATTAATTTCGGGATACCATTTTATCGTCTTGTATAAAAAATAACTATTAATTAATTTAAATTTTAATTAATATAAGGAATAACGAAACACTTGGCAATGGTGAGTAGGTACATATTTCCTTCCATTCTTTAACTGCTAAGGCAACGCTGTGAAAATGAAAACTTATATGCAAAGAAAGAAATTATATGGCAAATTACATGGCTATTACTAAAAGTTGGGTTGGGTTGCAATACAAATAGAGGTTTATTTTCATGTAAACTGTGTGTCTGGCAGCAATTTAGATTTTAAAATAGTTTTGGTTTAAGCGAGCTAGACGTCTATAATTTACTATATTTAGAATTTATTTATAAAAGTATTAATAATTAGGGTTTTATTTATTAATAACTGGACCGATTTTAAAACCATCTCTGCTAGAGTAACTGCCCAACAAACGATAATAATATGATAACGATAATAATGTAAATAACTTTACATAAATCATAAATACTACTTCGTAGGCCATAGTAGTACAGACGTAGAGTCCATTTCACCAATTCGAAAAAGTAGCAAAATAAGCGTTCAGCATTTAACGTTTTATGTAAAACTGGCTAGGTATTTTTACACAAATGAAGAAGGAAATTAAAGATAAAGGATTATGCTATATCCGTATTGTAGCACATTTTTAGATAACTTTTTTATTTTTAAGATTTTGATGGTCAAACATCAATAAAATATTCCTTATGTTTGAACTAAATTTTCTCGAAAATAAAAACATAATTTAAAATTCCGTTACAATACGGAAATAGATTGAAGTTTTGTGATTACAGTGATATATAATTTATATGATTTTGTAACAAATTGCTCGCTATTTTATGGCAAATGCTGAAGCTCTGCAAACCTTAATCAAGCCTTAGTCAAAGCACGTGTGTTTGGAATTTTGGGTGTGGCTTAACACGACAGGATCGGGCTAAGCCTTAGGCAGATTTCTGAAATATTATATATATTTCCTTCGGCCGCACAGCCGCTTTACTCGATCCCTGACAGCGACCCGAACAGTATGGCGTAATAGATTCTTAACTTATTTACTGCAGATTTCTGAAATATTATATATATTTCCTTCGGCCGCACAGCCGCTTTACTCGATCCCTGACAGCAACCCGAACAGTATGGCGTAATAGACTCTTAACTTACTTTCTGCCATTACTCGCTGATGAGTATTTGACACTAAACTGAAAAAAAGGATCTCTCAGTCGAAATGAATATGACTTTGACCCAAAAGATTGGCGCTTTTCAATAGGGCCAAGAACGACGTTTCTTTACCCAAAGCATTAACTATCTTTTCTTAAGCTTTAAAAAATTACTTTAGGGAATAGAAGAATCTAACTGTCCAAAGTATTTCACTCTTGACCCAAAATTAATATGCAAAGAAGTTCTTGCTACAAGAACAATAGGCTCTTTGATTCATGCAAAAATTCTTATTGAAAAGGGACCATTTCTTGATTAAAGAGACACTTTTCTTAAACCAATAGCGAATACTATTGACTCAACTAAAATTTATTTTGATCTAAGCGAAGTTTATACATCATATACAGGCATATTACGAGGTATATTATTTTCTGATAAATTTAGGTTTTTCTAGTCTGTTGTAAGTAAAGTGATATTATTTTCCTCGATAGTAGTTATTTTTCTTCACTCCTTGGTATTTTTTGGGGTGGTTCATCACTCTACAAATTACAAAAAAAATGTTACATCACGATTAATCAAAGTAAAGCAAACAAATTATTAAAATTATAACCTTTGGTCACATTTTGAATTTTTTAATACGATGACTTGAAATTTTAAAATTTTTGTAATTATTTGCATAACAAAATCGATACCTATATTCTTATTCTATCTAAATTTATTATCTAAATAGGTGCATTAGGTAAATGTCTCTTACCTTCAAATATAGCAAATAAATACTCTAATTTCCATTTTTTTGAGAATCTCCTTTAAAGAATTCATATATCCTAAAATTTGTCCATAAAAAATGACAAATGCATGTTAATAACGATCACTAATTTGTTATACGATATGCGTTTAAAAAGCAAATTATGCAAAATTCCAAGCAACAAAACCCGTGCGTACTATGATGTGCGACAAAACTGATCGGACTGCCGACTGATTGTATATTATACTGTCCTTCGTCATCGTCTTTGCTTGTCGTTATTATTTTTCATCAAAAAAGTATTTAGCTATTGGAAAAATGGCGAGTACTTCCTAGCGTATTTTTGTTATTATCTTAAAACAAAGTAACTTGCACTTGGTTGAATGAAAATAGATTCAAGAGAAATTTTCGAATTTTTCAAGAGAATCGGTTTACTTAAGAGAGTTTTTCTTCAGGCAAAATATTTTCTTTTACGCTAAAATAAATTCTCTTGCCACTAAATTTTTTTCAAGAACAATGACGACTTTAGTTCAAGTCTATCTTTTTTTATCAGTGTAGGTTTTCCGGAACCAAAGCTGTTTTTCGGTAGCTTCGAGATCGCAACTTAGTACGTCTGTTGACTAGGACCAAAAGTGTGGTTCTGTGGTTTTAACGTAAAAATTACGAAAAATGTTAGTGACTTCCTCAATAGCAAATATCTCCAAAAGAAATAAAGCCTATTGAGATGAACCAAAAAATAAACTATGGAGAAAAGATACACCTAGGTGATAAAATTATCTTCAAATTCCTTGCTTTTTTTAACATATTCTACAGGGTGTTCTTAACTTTCACCAAAATAACAACATTTTGTTTCCTCATATAATTGACAGATGGGAACTTTCATTTTCAATTTAGAAAGAGATACTAAAAAGTCAAATAATTTACCTACAAATTGTTTAAAAAATCATCGATATCGGTCCTCTAGAACACAATATATTAAAGTTTAAAATACATCAAAATTTTAAGATGCCCTTTTTTAAAAAGACATTTAGTAAAAAAGGGTAATTATTGGGAAAACTGGAAATCGTCCGATTTTCACCAAAATTGGTATACACCCTATTTTGAGGTCGTAGATTACCCTTTTTTCCTGGCAGTCTCTTACCGTTTTTCAGAAAAACGGAAAATAATTTCAACATTGAATTTTTCTTTATTTCAGCCCTATAAAGTAACAATTTTACTATATTTCCATTATATTATAGTTTATCTAAAAGCCACACTTGATTGAGGATAGAAAAATGTCCAAAATTTTACTGAAAAACACTTTTCTTAACAAAACAACAAAGAAAATTGAGACCAGATGGAAGTTTGACATTTCATATATCCTTCTTTCTCTCTCCTCTGTAATGAGAGAGACAAATATATTCTAGATCTAATCTAGAAATTTGAAAATTTGCAACGTTGCAATATCTTGTATTTTTTCGGGTGATTAGGGATTTTAAATAAATTACCTATGAGATCTGGCAATAGTTAAATATGCCTATATCCACAAAGAAGTTGAAACCAATGCAATCAAGATTCTTTCGTGCAAGTTCGTGGTTATAAATAGTCAGATCTCGTTGGTAAAATACCGTATGATCGAAAAAAAAACGGCGTCCATTTGGCTTGGAAATGACGATCGATGACATTCCCCATATAATTTTACATATAACCGCCTTTCGTAATCACAGAGGGAGTGAAAAAAATGCGGCAAATTTAGGATTAGCATTGGCAACGTTGCTATAAATGTCCGAAACACACAACCCAACATTTTCAGATTGTTTACAAATTTACTTTAGCAAATTTTCCTCTATTATGCATAGAATTGGTTAAAAAAGTAACAGAAAATAGCAAAAACCTCATTGTTTATTGAATACTTAACAAAATATGTGCTAGAAAATCTCAAAAATATGAGAAACTAAGAAAAAATCGATTTTGAAATAAATTTTCGTTTTTCTGAAAAATGGTAAGAGACCGCCAGAAAAAAAGTTCCTCAAAGTAGAATTTATACTAAGTTTGGTGAAAATCAGACGATTTCCAGTTTTCCCAATAATTACCAGAAAAAGAATTCCTATTGACAAATAAGAATTTTACAATAATGAGAAAATATCTTGTATTAAAATACTAATTTGCATGTACGGTATACAATAACGAAAGCTAAATCTGGGTGACAAAACTCTCCATGATATATCGCACTACAAAGACCGGTCGTCGAAAATCTCGTGAACTTTGGGACAAATAAATGCCAGAGATTCCTTTCGGTTTCGACAGGACTTATATCGGTTTATTTTCGGCCACTAAAAAATTAGACAAACGGCGCTAAACGACACAAAGTCAAGCGTCACTGAGATTTGTTTTACCTTTTTTCTGTTTTCTTTAACGCCAGCTTGAAAAGTAACATGTCCCCTTGTTCTATATTTACACTGTCCGTATTCCACCGTTCTTTTTATCAATGGAATTAGAAAACTATTCAGATTAGCGAATATACAGGGTGGTCAGAACGCATATTCTGAGATAAAAATAAGTAAAAAAGTTCGTATAAATTTATGTCATAAAATGCTTCGTTTCGGAGATACAGGGTGTAAAAGTTTCATTTTTATTTCGGTTTTTTACAAATAATTTCTGAATTAACGTTGATATTTGGATGAAAATTGGTGTTTGGGTGTTTTAGGACATAAGAAATTTGATTTGAATGTCAATATGGCTCCTACTTGTAATGAACGCCATCTACATGTTTCTTAATTGATTTGGAGAGTAATAACTTTTTGTCCGGACCTGTATAAAACCACTGAGTGAAAAAATATACATTTCCGTTATTTTTTTACGTAAAAAAGGTCTCTTGGTAAAAATCGCTACAAGCAACCATTCTCAAGATATTTAGATTGGAAATAGTCGATAGATAGGAATTTTTGTGTAGATACCTATATTTAATATCAATTAAACTTTTAGTTACGTAATCGAGGGCGCGATTTTTAAATTCATTGTTGCCAACCATGGGCATATTCGGCGCCGGGCTGACTAACTGAAATTTAAATTTCGCGCCGGGGATTCAGGTGGTAGCTTTGCTGTAAAAAATGTCAAGTTGCCATATTTATTTAATTATTTTCTGAGATTGTTAACCGTTTTGACACTTTAGTTTTGAATTATGAGTTTTTGTTTTAAATATAAAGTGTTGTGATACTTTAAGTTTAAAAATGTTTACTAGCAGACCTTGCAGTCGAACATTGTTCTTTTTAGAACCTCTTTTAGTGGGAAGTGGTACAAGATAGCTTAATAGCCGTAAAAAACTCATCGCAACTTTATTAGAATATTTTGAACGGGAAAGCGGTAGTAATGGCCCTTTATGTCCCTTAAGTGGTGTTAAGAAGGTCAGTTTTGTTGATGTAAATAATAACTGTTTATATATTTATAATTAATTTATTTTTGTTTCCTAAAATATTTTGATTAAAAGGAAATATGTAAACGTGGGCAACGTTGTGCCGGTCAAGATTAACAACGTGACTAAAGGCGGAATTACATTACGTCACGTGAATTCACGTGAACACACATGAGCAGTAAATTTGATGAGACCGATGTTTTGCATTTATTTTATTAATCAACACATCAAGGGTGAACACATTATTGTCACTTGGGGGATTCATGTGAAATCACGTGATATTGCGAGTTGTTTCGCGCTCAAATATTCTGTTTTAACATCAATTTCGTGAGGCGTAAAAACGCGAGGGTTGGAAAATGGAAGAAATTCTAATAGAAAAAGTGCGTTTACACGAGGTGCTTTACAATAACCGATCAACAAATTACTCTCTTTTCAAATTATGTCATGGACCCATTGCCTAGTTTTAATATTATCAAGTAAACCACATGCGTTTTCTAAATCTTCTTCAAACCCAGAAGATGAAGATGAAGAACTATTTATTTGATTCATTATTACGTTAAGTATAGAGTATAGCAGTGGCGGATACAGAGGGGGGGGCTCATGGGGCCCGCCCCCCCCTAAAATCTGTAAGTTTGGTTAAATATTAGCCTTTTGGGTTAAAAATGACGCCCTAAAAGGCATATATTACATTATTTTTGATTTGGGCCCCCCCTAAAATAAATTCCTGTATCCGCCTCTGGAGTATAGGACCTAAGTTGTTAAACTTTCGCTTCATAATAAAAATGCGCATAATATGAAAGAACGACGTGATACTAATGTGTTTCCTTTAAACCACACTTGAACTCAAGGGCGTAGATAAAGGGGGTACTGGGGACAGTACCCCCCCCTGACGCCTGACGAGATACGAGAATTGAAATAGTCATTGACTATGAAAGGATTTTTTTTAATTAATATCCGACATATAAGAACACTTTGTATGCTTTTAATTATGTTGATTTATCGTTTATAATATGTTCGACCTAATTAAAAGCACACAAAGTGTTCTTATTAACCAGAACAGATTAGTGGGGTTAACTCCTAATCAATATCCATAAAGATATTGAAAAAAATGTTGATGCTGTTATTGATAGGTTTTCCAAACAGCGTACTAGAAAACTTGATTTTGTTTTGTAGTTTTATTTATAGTTTATAGTTTTATAGTTTTTTGATAGTTTAGAGTTTTTTATTTATAGTTTATAGAAAATTAACTAATAAACGTCGTTGTTTCATTTTTTGTTTATGTTATTTACAAATCTATTTTTAATTTTTGTGTTATGTTTTTATATCTTTTTGAAGACAAAAAAATCGCCGTCGTTTTAATTCGACAAAAAAATTCCGACGGTGATTTTTTTTGCGACTTAATCATAGTACCACCCCCATAGCATACACCTATCTACGCCCCTGCTTGAACTCACTTTTACTGTGATAGCATGTGAACTCACTTGACGTGACAGTAATGTAATTCCGCCTTAAAAGTTTTTTTTGATATGAACTATAGTTATTTTGGAACTTATGGTTATTTTTTTGTAAGTTAACCTGAGTTGCACTGTATAGGAAATTTGTAAAAATATGTATATTAATTGTAGCAAGATGTTATTTTTGAAAGGAAAAACTGATTTTCAGTAGGTGGTGTCAACAATAGAATCAAATATTATTAGGTAGACAGACGGTTTAAGCGTGAATCATCATACACGCTTGGCACCGAAACGATATTGGATTTTTTCACTCAAATAATCTTTCCTGTAGCGTAGGCTGAAAATATATATTTTCGAGTTTTTCAAGAGCATTTCAATCAAACTTTATTAAAAAAATATTCTTATAAATTTTTGACATTCTGTTTTCAAATTTTCTTCAAAACGTTTGGCATATTTTTGTAATATTTTTTGTATGTTTCGCCGAAGTAAAGCGACGTTAGACGATGCGAGTGGATGGACGGGTGACCGTCTGAAAACTCTGTCATGCTGTTATTCCATGGCAAGTGCGACGAATGTCATTTTGGCCTTTCCTTATCATCCGTCAAGACAAAACTTGGTTGGACATCAAAGGTTTATTGTTTTATAAGCTAAATATTAGGCTTTCTCCGAGGGGTAAACCGCTGGTGTACACGATGTTGGCATTTTTGGCATTATTCGTGTTATTATTGGTATTAGTACGAAATTATTTGGTATTACTTCCGTATTTTTTGGCATTACTTTGGCATTAGTGTACAGAACTGACTACTGGAAGCTGTTGTTAGGATATTCTATTAATTTTAATTGTGTTTTTTAGACATTGTGAATGATCGTAAACTTAAAAGTATAAAGTGTAGTTGAAACCACTAATTGCGAGGTTCAGAATGAAGTTTTAGCCTGTTTCTTACTTATGGTCTTTAATAATTATAATAAAATATGAGTCACTGTACTCTGTACTAACAAAGAAACATCTACTTCTTATTTACAAATACATAAAGCCCCAAACATCATAAATAGTAAATAAGTAGTAAGATTACAACGTGTCTAGAATAAAGAGGAATGGGTATATTATTCTAATAGTATTTCTTATTCTAAACATGAAATATCAATATGACAAAACCATGTTCATGTAAATCTTGGATTTCGTTTTTTAATTAACTATAAAAGCTCTAACCGCTTTATTCAATTCAATTGTTATTACTTAATTGCATTAACATAGATTTTCGTCATTTGTTCTTGAAGCTTATTTCTTATTTGTTTTTTTCTTTTTGTGTGGATTTTATCTGGGCCATTAATATTATGGCCTCAGCATTTGAATAAAATTATATCCTTCTGATTTTTCTAGAAATATTATAAAATTGTTTGAACTATTTTGGTTTTTTTTTAATTCTACTAGGGTTTTTATGGAGAGTTTTGTAAATTAACTGTAAGAAGATATGCTAATTTTTTCAACTCAGTAACCATCAATTCGAAGTTGGCTAAAAATGCCCAGAGAAGCTGAACAAATTAGACAAAGAAAATCCTCCTACTCTGGGCACCAGCCCACCAACTGTATGATTAGTTATAACTCAAGAAAGCCTCAAAAAACATCTTCTATACGTTGACGGAAGAATTTAAACTAGGTATGCTAAATAAAGGGTATATATACAAGAGAGATGCATTACAGTCATATTAGTGAGTCCAAAGTTATTTTAAACCAACTGACAAACTCACAGGCTTAACTCTAGTGACATCGATACGTATCGGGCAAAATCTGGAGTAAATTAGTTGAAAATTTATGAAGAAACTAGATAGATTAAAAGAAAAATATGGGAGATATGTCAGCAATATTTTGTAAAGGAACATAAATATAATAATTTTTGAACTTATAGTATTTGTTTCAATAATTAATGTTCTACATCTGTGGCTTGGTCATTGTACAAAAAAAAATATCTGGATATTTCGTTATTTCACTACTAAAACAGATTATAATACTAATGAATTAAAATGACATTTTAATTTTTACTACTCTAGCAATATTACAAAACTTGTACGAATATTCTGTTAAACTGAAACTCCAATATACTTAAAATAAAATCAATGATTAAGTATATTAGCAGGTGTATTATCTATGAGTGTTAAAAATGATTCAAAATTGAAATTCTCTGGACTACTCAACACTATAAAATAATAAAATTATTCCCTGTCATTTCGCGCCGATCTCTGCAGGTTATTTTCGATTCGGAGGTTGTTTTCCAAATAACCATATGACACGTTTAAAAATATATTTCTCTGTTTTTGATGTCTGCTTAATGATTTTCGTGTTGTGTGGAATTTACGTGTTGTGTTAACGATTTTTGTCAATAATCTACCTATCCCTGCTGTTTGTTCTATCATTTTTAATTATAGGTGTAGTAGGTGTTTGATTTTTAATACGTTGTTTCCAACAGGTCAATTTCACTATAGGGAAATTAATTAGATTAAAGGTCTTATCATTCACAACGTCTAGAAAAATACAATTAGAATTAATAGAGTATTCTAGCAACAGCTTGCGGTAGTCAATTGTATCCAAAGAAAAAGCCTAATAATCAGCTTATAAAACAATAAACGTTTCATTTCTAACCACAGTTTCTCTTGACGGTTGATAACCAAAGGCCAAAATGCCATTACTCGTAAATTTTGAAGTATAACTAGTGGCGAAAGTTAAAAAATTTGTTAATTTTTTCCACTTACTAACTGAAAATTACCAACACTGATTTAGTTACCTCCAAAACTATACAGCAGATTGAGCTGAAAATTAGTATAGTTGTTACTCCTTATGGGACATAGACGCTCACTAAGAACCATCATCGCATAGATCATCCAAAATATAGTTTTAACATTTTTCGGAAAATTATGAAAAACTTTTTGTAAAATATACCTTTGATTGTTGTTTTGATAGTTTGATTGTTACTAGCGTGTAAAAAGAATGCATTTCAATATTAATTTTACTGAACAATGTATAATAAACTAAATCCAGTTCGATTAAAAAAATATTTTATTATTTAACAATTACACATTAATTATAAAAAAATCATTTTTACAAATATGTAGGTAAATACAAAGGTCAAGCATTCACCACATTTTCATCCGTATAAATTGCAGATTGTACAAGAATGAATTGAAGGTGATCACTATAGGAGAATACAGTTTTGTGAGCAAATGATGCATCTACCTACTTGACTATTATCGTGAACCCAAAGAACATACTTTTTTCTGACAATTCAACTTCAACATTGAATGGACAGGTAAATTCAACATTGAATGGACAGGTTATTGGACAGTCAAAGCAAACATTAAATGAGGGAGGACTATACTCAAAGGCCAGAGAAGTGACTTCAACGTTTAGGCGGGCATTATTGGTTACCAAATGTTAAGCCGGAGATTCATCAATCATAAGACGTACATACGATTTTTAGAAGGAGCTTTTTCCAAATCTGGCATTTTATTCCCCGATCCTCTTTTTAGAAACATTTATGTAGAAATATCTGCTTTCTGCAACTTAAAATAATAACTGACATGTTCAAGTATTTTGTTTAAGTTCAGTGTTTGATATCACTTGAAATGCTCACACTGTATACCAACATTGCAAGATTTACGAAGAAATAATAGTTATATCGTTCCAAATTTTTAGGCATAGCGAAGTGCTTATCAGCCCAGCTAGCCAGCCCATCAAACAATAAACTTTTCATTTCTCACCACAATTTCGCTTGACGGTCAACGAATCAAAGGCCAAAATGACATTACTTACAAATTTTGAAGTATAATTGGCAAAAGTTAAAAGTTTGTTAAATTTTTCTATTAACTGAAAATTACTACCACTAATTTTACTCTCTAAAATTAGAGGAATAAACTTCTACGCAATGACGCAACTTCTGAAATCACTAATTTCGAGGTTTTAAAATGGGATTAATTACAACATCCAATTTGTCATCCAAAATCACAAATCTCGAGATTTGGATATATATCGATTCGAATCTTGAACTTTTTTGACCGTTCTATCCTCTCTTGCCAAATTCAATTCTGTAAAGTACAAGAACTAACCTGTTGCCAGAATTGTGCCAAAAGATAAATCCTCTCTTTCTTGAACAACCACTCCATACTCTGCATCGCCTGCAAATCCATCTCACCACCACTCGGAGGCACGTTTGCAGCAGTTGTCGGCTGCATCAAGACCAACCTTTCTTCTAATTCTGCCAGTTTGGTTTCGTTAGGTCAGTCAGAAAAAAAAACTGGAAGATATTGCAACGGAAATTGTCTTGGTTTCTTTCATAATATCATCCTGACAAGATGTATATAAATATATATTACGAAGAAGAGTCATCTGGATGAAGAATGATTTTCGCACTGTAAGTCCTCATTTTATTGTCACTGTACAGTTCAAAAAAGTCACTAGAAAACACTGTCACTGAAAAACAACGTATATTACACAGTTTTTTCTTTGTATATATGTATATCACGCGCGAAATATACACTTTCGGCGCGTCGTTCTATCGTTTTGAACTCCGTCTCTCAACCCTAGTCACGTGCTACCAAGAGAAACGACTTCCCTATACTGAATGTCATTCCCAACTCTTCGCTGCAACTTACACACACTTATCGGCCGTCTCTGTCTCTCAGTCCGTTGGCTCCGCCCACCGTATTGCGAGGTGGCGCCATCTATTCCGTGTTCTCGCTCTGTCCGTCTTTGTCGCGCTCGTTGCAAGACGGATTGGAAGTCGGACGGCTCGGACCAATAGAAGATTGCTTCTGCTGTGCCTCGAATATATTTTCTTTTTTTCCCAGAAATCGAAGTATATGCGCGTATATATCTATGCTGCTATACTTTAGGCGTTTACCCCTTCCCTCTCGCTTCGTATATAGTCTTTATTTTATATGTATTGTGTTTTTTTTTGGTGGACGTGTGTGAGGAGAGGTACAAGGTGCGCATGTGACTACTTGTTTCTTTGGAGATCTAGGTGTTTTTTTTGTTTGATGCTGTCTGGCATAGTGATGAATATTAGCTGAAAAGCGTCATTATTATACAAGACATATATTGGGGTAATATTGAGATTCTATTCCAAAATTGAGTGTAATTTTATTTGGAGAACACTATAGGGTTGACACCTTTTGTATTTAAATGTAAAATTTTATGTGCCCATCGGATTTTGAAACAATCTTTTATGTCTTTTTATCCGAAATTTATAAATAATTATGTAAAAATAAAAAATGAAAAGTTGAATGAATTAAATCTAAAACAACTAGAACAAAACCTAAAGAAAATCAAAAGTTTCAGCTGTATAGTTTTATTTAATTATTTTTATATGAACATTTTTTGGCAAAATAAAACCATAATTCCTCACAATACACCAGAACACTTTAAAATATAACATACTTAGTATACACAAGCATAAAAAGGCCTTAACCCCTACAAGTGCGCTAATTTCCATTAAACACTTGGTTAACCAGCTTAGCATCGTCAGCAAATGATGAAAACTGGTGGTTATAGCTGTTATAGCAAATGTATGAATAGCGAAACGAGCGTCCAGTGTTAAAAGCAAAGTGTTTTGGTGTATTGGCAAAGTATTTGGTGAATTAGTGTTTTATTTTGTTGTTGTAAAACCAAAGGCTCCAACCCCCGACTGTATTGAATATTTTTTATTTTTTTGTTGCTGTAATAATAAGAGCCTTGTCATTTTTAATAAAATCCAAAAATTCTTATAAGCGATATACAGGGTGAGTTTCTTACGATGTTCTCTATGGGTATCTCGGAAACTACTGGAGATAGAGAGTCAGTTAAATGGAGAAAGAATTGCAGTTTTATTGGGTCCTAAATAAGTTCATGGCTTACTAGATATTTCGAAAAAAAAAAAATTTTGGCTATTTTAAAAATTGTCCCTAATTCCATTTTAATCTATTTTAGACAAAAAGTGTTCAGATAAAAGTTGTAGATAATCACATTCCTAATGAGTTTGTGTTCTCCGATTTTTTCTAAAGCTTGTCATTTGTGACTTATGACACAAACATATGTTTTTTTTTAATGAAAACCATAGTTGGCCATGACTTCATAAAAAGCGCCATTTTTTAAGCTTTTCAGCGATATAAGCTATAATATGTTTCTTTCACAAAATTACTGAGTTATAGCCAATTCTTATCTTTCTTGACGAATTTCACTTAGTTAGCCATGCATGGAAACAAGTTCAATCGTCGTTGCTCGAGAAATATGAAATTGACACATTCAATCTTCGTAAATTAAAATAAACAAACACTGTAAATAAGAGTTTTTCAAATGAAGAAAAGCGTGTAGGATTATAGGTTCAACTTTTCTTGGCCATACAGTTTCGAGGATACGTTGACCGGTGAACGTTACTTACGTTTTTTAGAGAAAGGTTTTCAAGACATGTTAGAAAAGTTAAATTTATTAATACTCGCGCATTAATAGAGTGGTTCCAACATGACTTTCATTATGACACCCCCCCCCCACACACACAATGAAAGAAATGTTAAAAATTATTTATATCATAATTATGTAGACTCTATGGGATAGAAAGAAGTGGACCAATTGCATGGGTCTTCTCGGTCACTTGACCTATCCATTTTAGATTTTTTTATGCGGTATGGTTAACAACAAGGTTTACAAAAGAACTTATGAATTGAGAGAGGCACTCGAAGAGGCGGAACAGGAGAAGTTTAATTAAGTCGACCGGTCGTTCTGTGAGAATAGCTAGAAATTCATTTTAAAAAGAAGCATTTATGTACTCAAAACAATTGGGGATTTTTTGAAAATTTTCTAAAATAACTTCTAGTGATATTATTTTTTAAAGTTTTAGTTTGTGTAATGCAAATTGTAAAGAGCCGTTTAATAATATATTTTGTCTTTTTATAAGTAATAAATCATAACAAAACTTTCACCGGTCAACATATCCTCGAAACTGTATGGACAAGAAAAGTTGAACCAATAATCCTACACGTTTTTCTAAATTTTTATTTACAATTTTTGTTTATTTTAATTTACAAAGATTGGATGTGACAATTTCACATTTCTGAGAGCAACGACAATTGAACTTGTTTCCATAGCTAACTAAGTGAAATTTTTCAAGAAAGATAAGAATTGGCTATAACTCAGTAATTTTGTGAAAGAAACATATTATAGCTTATATCGCCGAAAAGCTTAAAAAATGGCGCTTTTTATGAAGTCATGGCCAACTATGGTTTCCATTAAAAAAAAAATGTTTGTGTCATAAGTCAAAAATGACAGGCTTTAGAAAAAATCTGAGAACACAAACTCATTAGGAATGTGATTATCTACAACTTTTATCTGAACACTTTTTGTCTAAAATAGATTATAATGGAATTAGGGACAATTTTTAAAATAGCCATAATTGTTTTTTTTCGAAATATTTAGTAAGCCATGAACTTTTTCAAAAATCTGAAGGGCGCATATTTATGACCCCACAAAACTGCAATTCCTTCCCCATTTAACGAGATGTCCATAGAGAACATCGTAGGAAACTCACCCTGTATTAAAATTAAATGAGATTTGAAGTTCCGTTCTAATGCGAGTTTAACTGAACATCTATTTCTAGCGTCTGTCTACTTCAACATCATACGTGCAAGTATATAAATAATAACAATCTTAAACAATGAAGGCATATAATTTACTCTAGTTTTAAAAATACTTTATTTTTTTATCTATAATTTTTATATCCTTGTTGGCAAATTTCCTTTACGCAAGTTTTTATTATCGAATATTCATGATCTACTTCTTTTAATTCTAAAATTTCTAAGATTTTAATTAATTCGTGGAAAAGAACAGTTTTTAAATTCAAGAAATTACAATTTTATTGTTTAATAAAAATGTGGCTATTAAACAAATAAAAATCGGGACATTAGGGCTTTTCATGGGGACGCTGGACTTTTGGATCAAAATCGGGACGGGTGGCAACCCTGATGGAGAACACCTACTATTAGGTATATTTCCCACTTCTTTTATTTTATATGTTTAGTGTTTGGATTGAGCCCTATGCGTATGCACGTATACAAGAAATATAAAAAAAAGAAATATATTGTCCCAAATTTTTGTGCACAGCAAAGTGGACAGGTATCATGAATAATAATATCAGCTATAGTGATATTATTCAAAAATAAAAGCGATAATGTCATTACACAAGACATCTATCGAATATCTGATATTTAGAATTTATTCTAAAATTGTACCAAATTTTATTTAGAAAATGTGTTGAAATAGTTTTATTAGGAGTTATTTTAAAAATCGGGAGTGGATTGCGTGACATTTGCATATTTATAATCTCGGAATTGTTGAGAAAGTGACTTTAAGAATGTATTTATTCTAAATAGGGCTATTAAATTTTTGATTCTATACCTATACTTGCTTCAAAAGTTTATATAAAGTTACTTTTTGATATAAAATATTACCTACTATCAATTTGCTATTGTTATAATTAGAATTAGATATATATGCTGCTACAAATTCGTGGTACAGTTGGGCAAATTTGCGCCTTGTAGGATGTTCACCAAGATGCGATCAAAAAAAATTTCAAGGATTGATGAGTTATTTGGGAAAAACGAATTTTTGTGGAAATTATTTCACAAATTAACTGATAATATGTCAACTTAACTTTTTTAACTACGGAACTGCAATTTGATTTCAGGGTTTGAAAAAATTCGGTCTCTTGAGTACAACAATATGCCCACTATATGCATATACACTTAATATTTTTTTTTTGTTTCGGGCACTTAAACACCATTTATTTAATAACAATAATATACTAAATTAACTAATTACAAATATATAATTCTAATTAACTAATAACTAATTTAAAACCCGGCCCAGATTTTTTTAGAATATATAATCTATTCATCGTAACAATATTGATGAGCTTTAAAACTTAACAATGACGTGTACTACAACTATAGGGTTGCCAACTTTCTAAATAAAAAATAAAGGACGAGAGAGTAAAAAAGCGCCACAGGCAAAACCTTTTTTGAAACCTCACAGAAGTGTTGTTAAGAATTTTCATCAAGGACCATCATCCACGTTCTGCGGATGATAATTTTTCATACCAACGATTTTCTACAAAAAAAGTATATTTGAAAACATAAAAAATAAATATAAAAAAGTTAAAAATATTTATTGTAAGTAAACACCTATTTCTTTTCGGTATGAACAAGTGGGATTAGGGAAAGACACCATATTGGTTCCCAGTTTAAGAGTTCTAATAAGCATTCTAGGGATAGACGATTATTTTATATCTATTTTAATTTTTTTTAAATTTGAATTTTAATAATTAATAAAAAAATAATTTTAAACTTTTTTTGGCTTGATTTGTTTTAATTTTAATTTAATAATTAATATTTTAGATAATAGATCTACAATTTTTAAAAAAAGACAAAAAAATCGGCAAATAAAACGAGAATTATTTCCACAGATTCAACAATACCGCGATATTATACGAAATCGGTGGTTTTATGGCAAAAGCTCCTATATCAAAATCTCATTGCGATATTATTCTAACACGAAAAACGTGTTGTGGCCAAAATTTTGAATTCCATAAACATCATATGGTTCCGTATGGGCTAAAAAGGTTCCATTTGGCACTTTAAGCTAAATGGAGTCATACTACTTTTATGCATAATCGAACTTATAGGTACTTATTGCCATATTACATGTAACAAGAAAAACGCCAAAATTTCGATATAGGACCTTTTGCCATAGAACTACCGAAACATTATGGTAATTGTCATATAATAAACGACAACATTGCTGATCGCGGCGCAATAATAATAATAATAATAATATCTTTATTGCCCAACAGTTACAAATCAATTATAGGACAATTTTACAATATATATCTATAAATTAGTAATACATTAACCTCTAAATAAAAAATAAATGAGAAAAAAAACATATCAATGTAAATTAAATCTTAAAAATTAACAGAAGTAAAAAGCACTGAAAGGTGAAGGATACAAAAATCAGATACCAAGTACAAATGAACAAAAAAAAAATCCAAATATAAACAAACTATAAAAACAAAACACTATATAAACAAAAAAAACTCAAATCACACCGCTGTGCAGCATATTATTAGCTAAAGCAATTATGTGACTTAAGTTATCAAAAAAAATATCACATTTATCAGATATTACGTTATAATTGCTACACATGACATATACTGGAATGTGACTAACTTGGCTATAAGAAAAGTTGCTTTAAACTAATTTTTGCAGCTTTAATTTATATAAAATATCTGTTACAATCATTTGCTTTATAAAGTACAATGAAGAGCTATGCTCGGTATCTTAAATTATACAACAAATTTAAACATTTTTGCCAAAATTTCATTTAGTCAGGTTTATAAGCTTTAGTGTCAATTTCGATATGTTTGATGACGTGCATCGGAAAATGTTTTGCAATTACATTCTTTTACTATTTCTAGTTTTGTGTTGTTTATTAGAATGCCTTTTCTGCGTACTTTATTGCTGGCTGTACTTAGTTCGTTATCATTAATTTGTGTTTGTAGTTAGTTCTTCAGAACTATTAGCTATTAGGACTATATGTCATCAGCGAATCTTGGTTAAGATTAGGGGTCGTCATTTTCTTGACAACTTCTTGATCTTGTCTTGATATCAAGACAAGAAATGAATTTTTGTTTTTCAAGACAAGACAAGAAATTACTTCTCAAGATCAAGATTTCTTGACAAGAAATCAAGAAAATCTTGAAATTTCTTGAAAATATAAAATAAAAAAGAAATACTCATTTACTTAGGTATTTGTATATTATATGAATATCCATTAAATTGATGGATAAAAAATTATTAAGCAAAAAATATTTGTACGAAGCGGCACTTTGTCGGATATCCAATGTCCAAAGTTGACATAAGTACGTCCAAAGTCGGATGTCCAAAGTTGGCATACTGTGGGCCAAATTAAATCTGGAATCTTTTTCATGCCTAATACATTTTTAATTTTTAAATGTTTTTATAATTTTTTGGGTATGTAATGGCCTACGATATTAGAATAAAAAAAACTTTGCAAAGGGGGTCTACTTCAGTGGCATACAGACTTTTTGAATTAATGTAAAACTTTTAAAATAAAAAAAATAATATACATTTTAATGTACGCCACCGAAGTAGAGTAGCTTTTATTTTTGTTGTTTTGACTGTTTTTATCTGTAGTAGTATTATCACCGTCACTATACTGTCAAAGTCACTAATTAACCTTCTACGTCCAGGTGTCCGAGGTGGTAGGTATTCTGAACCAGATTCAATTACGAATGGCTCAGATTTTCTGCTCAACGAACCATCTCAGTCACTCATTTTAATGTTAGATAATAATAATAATAATTAACAAAATTATGTAAATCTGATAATTTTGGCTACTGTAGTATAATGGGCACAAAGTTTTTGAATTTTTTGAAAATTAGATGCCTGACCCTCGATTTTACGCATAAAGCATAAACATCACATTAACCAATCTCACCGCGACTTTTAAACAGGGGGTTTCCCTTTAATAAGCGAATTTTAAACGGGGGTTCCCCTTTTGTCAAGATATGTGAATCTTCGATGGTTATTTATTATACTGCATTATTCTGAATCTTTTTTCAATCTTTTGTTGGTCTAGTCTAGTTGACGGAAGATAATAATAGAGATTTATTATTATATAATAATCCAATCCAATATAAATAAATATATTGCTAAATTCAAGTAAAAAAGTATGCATGGTTATTTCAAATTATGTTACTCTCTGTTCTTCTAGCTTAATTAAAAAATTCACATCAACATTATAATTAGTATATCAATACTATTCCAATAACTAGGCCGATTTAAGGCAACTTATTTTTATTACAGATACTATAAAGATTCGATTTTTAGTATAATACGCACGTTTTTTACGTAGGGATGTGAGGGCTTTAAAAGTTTTGTCAAGTTTAGAAAGATTTATGGTTTCGCTTCTCTGGGTTTTCTTTTATTTCAGAATTGAACTGTATGATCTACTCTACTACCGTAATACATCATATATATTTCATGGACTTATCGCTTGATGCGACTTACAGAAGCGTTAGCATCGGAATAAAGATGAAGGTATTGGCTTACTGAATGAAACAACTCAAAGAAATAGTTTAGGACGTTCTAGCAATCGGTACATTTAATACCATATTTTATTTCGTCCCATTGCTGCCAAAAGTCACTAACTTACTTTTTATTAGTTCCGAGAAAAATGCGTCTAAAGATGAATTGCATTGCATAGAGATGTTATAGTTAGTAACTATTCGGTATTAAAAAATAAAATATAAATAGCCAGAAATCGTAGTTAATGACTTTTGCAATCGATTCTCCGCTTCAACACATAGTTAGTGATTGAATTTGGTTGTTCAGAAAAATATTAGTTAGTGACTTTTGGCAGCAATAGGACGATTTGATTTTTTTTCAGTTTTTGGAATTTTACTTATTTTTAACTAGACGTTATATTCAAGGATTTAAAAAATTCTAAAAAAATCTTTTAAGTACACCATTTCTTGAAAAAATGCCATATATTTTTATGAATTCACTGTCACTAGCGAATGATTAAGCATGGAGAATTAATATCCGCTTTAGAAATTTGTAAGGCTTTGAAACGGTGGTATACTGATGCTTCCAAAACCAAAGCAGGAATAGGACTATTTGGGCCGAAAACTAAATACTTAGAACCAATAGGCGCCTACCCCAGAATCCTTCAGGCAGAAGACTATACGTTATTAAACATGCGTTCAACTTATCCCACCAAGCAAAAAACCTCACATTACATTTGCAACATTGCAGTCAATCCCCAAACAGTTTGCTTTGTAATGTTGATTTCTAAACGTTGTGTCGTGATTGATGAAACCTTTCTATAGCAACATTGTTTTTGAATGGTGATTAAAACGTTTTTTCTGCACCATTGCAACAAAGATTCAAATGAAAGATCCGCGCAAGTTAATATTAATTAATAATATAGCAAATATACCATAGGATCGAAAAAAAACGGCGTCTAGATGGCTTGAAAATGAATATCGATCACATTTCCCATATAAAATGACAGAGATTTTCTTTTCATAGCCATCGCTGACGTCTTTTTTTTTCGATCATACGGTATAAGAAGTTAGATTAGGTTAACGCACTTGTTTTTTTACGTTTCTGGTATCACATTTTATGCTTTTCGAATGGTATTTTAATGAATGTAAATGTAAGTATAATTTTATTATTATGTGTGTTTTAATAATACTTAGCCATGAATAAGTATAACAAATTTTGTTTAGTTTAGTTTGTTTTTAAGCTAAATTTTATGTTTTAGGTTAGCTTTTAGCCAACTGAAAATTAAAGTAGATAAAATCAGGATACGAGTATATCAATGTAATGATAAAATCACAAATAATATTCAGTATTAATTATTCTCAATAATATTTTTTTAATGATGTTATAATCATTTGAAATTTTTAAAATAAGGACATAAAGGGGCCTCAAAGATTTACTGTCACAAGAGGTAAGTTTCTCATTGCTTTATATTTATTACAACTGATTGTTTTTATTTTTACTACTTTAGAAAGGATTGGATATAGATTTCAAAACTTTACCGGAGAGGAATTTGAAGCCATGAATATGACAATTCAACATGCGAAGACAAAATATGAAAGATCCAAAAAATCAATTAAAATATAAGTTTGCTTTTCCTTCTACATACATTTAATGTTATACTTTCCTTTTGTATTTTTGAATAAGAAATATAAAATAATGTTTATACTGTACCTATATATTTTGTATTATTTCAAACATTCAACTTTAAGATTTTTTTTAGAAATTCGACTCGGAGGTCAGAGTTGAGTATTCCTTATTTAATGAGCAGCCGAAAAGATCAGTAAGTTCTCAGTACTTGACAGTATTTTTTATATTTTTGAAACAAGTAAGTGATAAATTTCTAATTTTTATTTGTTTTTTTTTCAATTTGTTTAACAAATTCGACTTTCTTGGTAGGGATATATTTACCGAGCATTTTTAATTTTTCTAAGTCAATGAATATAGAGATATACCTACATATTTTTATCAATATTGTTCTGAAAGTCTACAATTTAATACCCAATAATGTTTCTGTTGATTATAACCTACTACTGATGTATTATTGTTAACGTAAAATTGCTAATGTTCGCAAGAAACAACAGTGTGATTTATTTATTTAATATACACCATTCAACAGCAAAGATCAATTACTGAATGGGTCGTACTGCATCAATTCCAAATTACAAATGAACAAATTCTAAGATCACAAAATAAGTAGGTAATTATAATAAAAGCTACGAAACAAAACATATACAAAAGTAAAAACAATTTGATAAATCAGATCAACAAAACAAAATTGACAAAAAAAATGAATAAGAAATTGATAAAAGTGATCAACTTAAAATACCTATTGAAACAACACGAAATATTGAAAATAGAAATAATATCAATCCCTTTTTAACTGACGTCCCTGAAATAACGCTGTTTTTAACACCACTTTATAGCCAGCCCTGTCGAACGCTCGTATCCTCTTTTACATAATTATCACTCGGGACTAAATGCGAAAATAGCGTATGCACAAAACGCATCGACGGTTTCGAAAAGCGGGAAGCAGCGATTCGATCGGCCAACTTGTCGGCCAAACTGTTTTTAATGGACCCCATTTATTGAAAATTAGGCCGAACGGTCGGGCGAGGGGTCAGAGGAGAGGGGCGAGTGCACGGAAACATGCGAACGGCCGGCAGCCTGGCCGGTGCACCTGTTTCGCGTAGAGCAAGTGCACCGCGCTACGGTATATACACGTGGTCCTCGGTCCCTTGTCCTTTATTGCTTAATAAGGGACTGTGCCCTGCTGCGTTGGGTTAAAGCTCAACGGTGCATCCATCGTATCGCTTCGATACTTGTTAGAAATCGATTTTATAGTAACATAACAAACGTGGTAATAACTCACATTTATACATATTTTGAAGGTTTATTGCCATTTTTTATAGGCGCTAAAAAGTTTTTTTTTCAAGCGTCACAAAAGTATTAGTTCTATTAACTAACTATAGCGTGTACCCGCGACTTCGTTCGCGTCGAATTAATCATTTGTAATGGTGATGATAAAGCAAAGCAATAAGAATTTCCATTAACATACAAACTGGATAAAATTTTCTCACATTTATGTCAGCATGAGAAAAAACAATATGGCGATATTATTATATTTTGGCAGTTAGAATTGTTGGCAGACTAAATATGAAAGATAAAAATAATTTTCACCCCATTTCACCTCCTTATGGGTAGATTTGAAAAAAGTACTGCGATAACAAAAGATATTTAAAAAGGAACTAAAAGAGCCTTATTTAAGTACCTCTTTGTAAACCACGTTTTTGTTGCATTTTCTGGTTGTAAAATAGCCAACAGAGTTTTTGCAGCGTTCGTCTAATAGACATATTTTTGCAAAATAAAACCAAACCATACCAAACCAAACAAAGCAAAACTTTTTAAGTCAAGCAGTTTAAGCAGAATCGTGGTTAATCAATTACCCAAATTTTTGGAACACCCATTTAAAAAAATTCAAAATATGTAAAAAACAAAATAAACTATGCGTGTGCAAGCGTTTTCCCGAAGGACTAATCGTTTTTAAATAACAAATATTGTAATATTTGAGGGGCGTTTTCACCCTCTTGGAATTTGAGAATCGAGAAACCCCTACTTATCGAACCTCTACACCCCACAGTCAATCGGTTTGCCAAAAATCAACTTTAAATGTCAAGCAGTTTAAGCAGGATCGTGATTACTCAATGGTCATATTTTATGAAACACCCTGTATAAATTTTTAATTTTTTTTTAAATATGTAAAACAACAAAAAATACGTGTTTAAGAGTTTTTCCGAAAAAATCACCGGTTTTTAAATAAAAATTTTCTAATATATGAGGGGTGGTTTCACCCCCTTAGAATTCGAGTTTCGAAAAATCCCTTCTTATCGAACCTCTACACCTTAAAGTCAATCCGTTTTCCAAAAATCAGCTTTTTACGTCAAGCGCTTTAAGCAGGATCAGTCAATCAATAACCAGATTTTTCGAAACACCCTGTATACATTTTTAAAAAATCTTAAAATATGTAAAAAACAAAATAAAATATACGTGTTTAAGCGTTTTTTCGAAAACTTTGTTTTTTAAATAAAAAATATTGTAATATTTGAGGGGTGGTTTCACCCCCTTGGAACTGGAATTTCGTAAAATCCCTTCTTATCAAACCTCTACACCCTAGAATCCACCTGTATGCCAAAATTGAGCTTCTTACGTTGAGTGGTTTGAGCAGGATCGTGATTAATCAGTGAGCCACTTAAGCATTTTATATATTAGTATAGATATACAAAATATTAAATGGTAATTATATGCCATAGTTTTTTTTTCTCCAATCCATAGAAAAGGATTATTATAATTATCATGTGTTATTTATGATATAAACTACAGTAACAGTAAGGCACAGTGTTTAATGAACTGAAAAGTAACTGTAATGAACTGGAAAATCAATACAAACTAATGGTTAGAACGCATTTATACGAAAGTCCTGCATTTAATAGATCTGATATAGCCAGTCCAAATTAACAAGGCAATTGATTTGCACAATAAGCTTTATTTCTGTTTTTTTTTCTTTAAGAATCTCAGAAAAAGCTCTTAGAAAATCATATAGGTATTTGTAGGAATGTGGTTTTGTTAATAAATAATATGAATGGACGCCGCCGCGCCGGCTGTATCTCAGAAACTACTTACTTATCGTATAACTTTGGGGAAAAAAAATGTAATAAGTAAGTCGACTAAGAGAAATAGATGGAAATTATTTTCAAGAGGATAGGTTAAAAACTTTATTTATTCGCGCACGTTTTTTAACTGCTTCCATTTTTGAAAATTTTTGTATTCCTTTTCATAAGTTATTCGGGATTTAAATGGAAGTAGTTTGGATATGGCGTTTATCGCCTCAGCCTGAATATCTGTTGGTAATTTACTTATTTCGTTTTGAGCCATTTCTGGCTCCAATTCAATCAGCAATCGACACTTGATCGACACGAAAGAGAATTAAAAAATATTGACTCAAAACTGACAACTAAAGAGACAGCTTTATTTATTTGTCAAATTACATAGAAACCAACGCCAACCCAGCACAATATTTCTTTCCACTCGTAATAAATTCCTTGAAATAATAATTTCTGAATATTTTTTAAAAAGTAACTCGCTATGGAAAAAAATATGGTTTTATACACGACGATAAAAATGCATTATCGTCTCCCGAAATTAATTCTTTTCGGTTGGCGATAAAATACCATTTTATCGTCTTGTATAAAAAATAACTATTATTGTGTTACTTTAAATCAGGGTTGGAAAAAATCATGATTTTTTTTAAAAAATCAAAAAAAATCAGATTTTTTTATTTAAATCGGATTTTTTTTTATTTAAATCAGATTTTTTTGATTTTAATTCAAATCAATATTTAAATCGGATTTCCAAATGACTAGGACTTATTTCGAATTAAAGTCCTATCCTAAATAGCTAAATCTTAATAACTCGCGATATCGATAACATTAACAATTCTACGGGGCGTGTCATTTTTCCACATCGGTCACCAATATATTCCGCAAAAAAGTCGCTCGCTTCAGATCAAAAGGATTTTTTTTCAAACGTCTCAAAAGTATTAATTTTTGTCATTTTAACGGCTATAGGCATAAAAGTAAAGCACTGTTACGCCTAAGCACAAAAGTACAAAAATATATTATTAAACTGATATTAGGTGTCAAATTCCACGAGTGTACAAATCGTTTCTCGATTACTGGTTGTATTGTGAAATTGCAATGTTTGAAATTGATTAAAAAGTTAGTGGTAATGTTTTAAAAAAATAGTGTTGCATTCGGAGTAAAAATGTACTTTTTGTGCCTCCTTGTAACGTCGGAATAGCTTTACGATGGTCCTTCAAATGTACAGCATCGTCAAAAAAAGTATAATTTCTACTCTTAACAGTAGCGTGTCGTGGATAAAAGGGCGGAGGGGGCGAAGACCTTAAGGGGCGCAATGATCAATAAAGGATCAAATAAATTACAACCTTTTTTTCTAAAAGACTACATGAAAACTTTTTTTTTAATTATAAATTTGTTTATTAAAAAAGTTAGTATAAAAAACAGTTATTTCAAAGATGCAAGCGTCTTGTTTTAACCGATTTAAAAGAATCAATTATTTCGTCTATATTTAGATCCTGGGCTGTGTCTGCTTCAATACTAAGACGTGATAAAGAATTAGTTCTATCTTGTGTGCTGGTGCACCTCTGGTAATTATTAATTCTTTCCAACCTACTGAAATTCTTTTCTGTAGCAGCACTGTTGGTGGCTATCGGCACAGCTATCGGCTATAGTGTAAAAAATCGTCAGTAATGCACATAAAGATGGATATGAAGACTCTAGGTCATTGGAAATTAAAAATGATAAATATTCGTGGCGGTCAGTCAGGTGCAAGTTTGTTGTCATCAGCATTAATTTCTTCTAATAAACTGCAAAAATGTTTATATTCGTCAACTAAAGAAGGTTTAACATCCGCTTGGTACAATATCTGTAGATTCATAAGACATTTTAAATTGTCATCATTGATGTCCATATCCAATAAACAATTAAATTTTTGGCATATATTAAAGAAGTCTTCAAACCGATTCTCTAGAGTACCAGTTAAAATGTCTAAAGTACCATAAAACACTGATATCTTGAAATTATCTTCAGAATTTTGATGTAGGTAATCATTCTGGATTTCATCATGATTTTTTTTTATTCTTCTTTGTGGAAAATGATGTTGGCGTATTGCATTTATTTGCCAAAATAGTAGCCTGTTTTTTAAAAATTTCAAAATATTTTTCACTTCTTAATGATTTGAGATCTTTAGTTACCGCAGTAATCATATGAGCAGCTGTATATAAGTTGTTATTAACCTTTTGCAAGTGATTGGACAATATATTAATTTTATTCAGCACTTCATTATAATCGATTATATTTCGGTCGGTGATTCCCCGAATTTATTTCCATCACGACTGCTTTCTTCTTCTTGGTGCCGGCGCAACGTTATGTCTAGCCATTGTATTTTTATTTATAGACAATGGTCTAGCGGTAGCGTAGTTTCAAACCCATATGAAAACTTTCGTACGTATACGCCTACTTCATTAGAGATTTAAATTATTAAATATAAGTAAACATTAAAAAAACAAAAATAAAATGTGAGAAATATATACGTAACTTTTTTATCTTGAAGAGTTAAGGGCACGGTAGGGCACCGTTTGTTTTTGCGTTAAATTTAGTTCTTCTATTTTTTTCCAAAGGGCGCCAGAGGCGCTAAGCCAATAGGGGCGGAGGGGGCGTTCGCCCCCCCTGGCCCCCTATACGACACGCCACTGACTCTTAATAAAACGATACACTATTGTTCGGAAATAGTCTAAAGTCGAGAATGAAAATAGTATTATCTAATGTCAAAGTGTAAAGTACTTACTGTAAATCAAAATGTCGGTAAGAATTTGGAAACATACCAACGTTTCAAGAAAAAATATAAAACAACATATTTTCTAACAAGGATTATAGATTTTCGGGAATGAAGATATAGTCTCTATATCAGAAGAACATAGTTTTGCACTAGTCGGTGAATGATATGTATTCGAAAAGCCAATTTTTGTCACTTATAAATAAATTTTAAAATAAATTCCTGCGTTTAGCGGTCTTATGGATTCACACGAAATTACTTCAAAAATCGGTTCAACATTTAAATTGATGAATAGATATTTTTATATAGTTTTATAAAATATACAATTATTTTTCGATTTATTATCTGTTATAGAAATATTTTTTATAGTTTTCTAGGATAGATTTTTATAACTTTTACAGTTATTTTATTATAAAGTTTCAATAAAATTAATTTTTTGATTTAAATCACATGATTAAAATTTAAAAAATCACTTGATTTAAATCACGATTTAAATCATGATTTAAATCATTTGATTTAAATCATGCCAACCCTGCTTTAAATTATTTTTAGTAATTTTGTTTTTTTTAGTAATTAATTCTTCTTAAAATAAAGTCACTACGTTACAATATATACTGTGTAATAAAGATCGCAATACAGCATAGATCGATATAATCAGCATCCATCATAACCGACTGGCCGAAAACTACAAAGTAAGACAAGCGAAACTTAAGATAACTGGAAGAAAGGAAGTATACTATACTTAGTAATTAATTGTTGTAATAAGAAAACTTTTGACCGTTCCCTGTTAATAGAATGCCATCAAGAAGCGGCTAAAAACAGTTTTTGTGATGACCGCAAGTTGAACGGCAAACAATCTTTGATGTTTTCACCAGTTCCCCGGACAGAATAGCAATGAGGATTTTATTAGAGCGGCAGTGACATGAAAATTTTATAAATAGCGTGTTATTTGATAGATGGGTTTAATGAAATAACTTATTAGACATTTATTTTGTTCATAACAACAAAGAATTAAAAATAGATGGAGAATATCTTAACTAGGGATCGGCAAGACAAGAAATCTTGTCTTGACAAGCAATTTCTTGTCTTGTCTTGAAATATTTTCGAGAATAAAAAAAAAACTTGTCTTGACCATTTCTTGAGAGTCGATTTCTTGTCTTGATTCAAGAAATCTTGAAATTTCTTGATAAGATGACAGATGACATAGCCCCAATTGCCAATAGTCCTGAAGAACTATACAAGCACAAATCAACAAACTAAATACAACTAATAATAAAGTCGTTCTTAAAATGTTATTTTTAATAACACCTTTTTGGTAGTTCGACTGGACTATACAGGGTGGTCCGAACTGTATTCCGGAAACTTCGACAGCATATTCTGCAGAGAAAAATAATTAAAAAAGTTCGTATTAATGTATGTCCTAAAATGCTTAGTTTCGGAGATACAGGGTGTAGAAGTTTCATTTTTATTTCGATTTTTTGAAAATTGGTGTCTGCGAGTTTTTTGACATGAGAAATTTGATTTTGGTGTCAATATGACTCCTACTAGTAGAGGGTGCCACCTATATGTGTTTTAACTGTTTTGAAGTGTAATAAATTTTGTCCGTACCTGTATAAAACTACCGAGCGAAAAAATATACATCTCTGTGACTTTTTACGTAAAAAATATATCTTTGTAAAAATCGCTACGAGCAACGGTTCTTAAGATATTTAGAATGGAAATAGACAAAACATGTCATTATTGACGAAAAATAAAGACATTGGGTAGGTAGTTATTTCACTGAAATAATAAATTTGTGAAATTTTCATTTTTTTAATAAATCTTTCTGCAAAAAATGATGATAACATTTCGAATTTATGATTTTAGTCTAATAAGTATTTAGTCAACATGTGTAATTTATGTCAATGACGACAGGTATTGATAATTTCGATTCCAAATATTTCGAAAACCATTACTCGTAGCGATTTTTACCGAGAGAACTTTTTCACGTAAAAAACGTCGGAAATGTATATTTTTTTACTCAGTAGTTTTATTCAGGTACGGACGAAAATTTATTACTCTTCAAACCAGTTAAAAAACTATGTAGGTGGCGCCCTCTACTAGTAGGAGTCATATTGACTTCAAAATCAAATTTCTCATGTCAAAAAATTCCCAGACAACAATTTTCATCCAAATATTGACGTTACTTCAGAAATTATTTGGAAAAAATCGAAATAAAAATGAAATTTCTACACCCTGTATCTCCGAAACTAAGCATGTTAGATACGATTTTTTTTACTTATTTTTAACTGCAGAACATACTGCCGAAGTGTTCGGAATACAGTTCGGACCACCCTGTATAGGTTTGCCATCACTGGTTTAGATGATGCACCAATATATATTTTTTGTTTCTTGTTCAGTGTTAATCGTATTTTGGTGGGGTTTTTAAATTAAATTTCCTGTATAATCCCCTGTATATACTTTAACCGTTTACGTAATTCTAAAGAGGAAAATTTGAAATATGCTTAATTAATATAAGAGTGAGTGACGGCATTTCCCCAGGAGCTTAAAAGTTCGAACCTTTCATCTCCAGTTGTCTCTTTAGTTACACTTATTGGAATCTACCCTATATATACCCCTATACAGTCTACATACATTAAATCGGCAAGAACTTTCTAATACCGTAGATAAAATAAAACAGCCAAATTGCTAATTCTTGATAATTGAATAACGTGCTTTTAATGTATAAGCAAAAGTATAAGTCTGCTCAACTTTTCGTTCAACTTTAAGGAGAAAATATATAATTTTATCTGTCAAGTCTGCTTTTATAGAGTTATTGGTTTTGTTTTTATAGGGTTATTAAATAGGGTGGCCCATTATGCATAATTTGAAAAACTTGAATTTTAATTTACAAAAAAATATCAATTTCTGATTGACACATTCTCGTTTTTACAGGGGCGCATATACGGGAGGGGTAATGGGGGTAATTACCCCTCCCAGAAAGAAATTAATTTATTTTAATTATTACTTTCGAAAATCGACAACAATGAAACTATGATCCCTTCCCCGACACAAACAGTACATTGTGAAACAGGAAATTGTAGAGAGAAACAAGCCCTTAACATAGGATACAACATTTTAATGGAGATTGTAATTCAAGAAAGCGTTGATATTATTTGTTCGAGTTGTTACTTAGTAGGGTAATAAGAGACGTCTTACACAGTGGTCCAATGGATTCTTAGGTGAAGGTGTTTCTAGCTTAGACAGACGGTCACTTTTATAAAAGCACAACGGCACAACAAAGTCATTATTTAAAATAACAAATTATCTATTGATTTTTTTTAGTAAATTATGTCAATTCATTGACCTCAATTTTTCTAGCTTTTTTCTTTCTTATTGCAAATATACCCAAGTAGCATTTTCACGACTTGCGACCACATGTTTACTAAACACAACGTTGGATTAGTTACAAAAAATAGTTAGCTCCCTACCTTGGGTATTAAAATAAATTTAAACGTTTTTATAACGTTGTGCCGACGTTGGACTAGTACTACAGCAAAGTAGAAGCTTCTGCGACGTCGAATAAACGTTGTCTTGTAAACCTTTTTGCTTAAGTGATCTTTAGGCGATTCGGACAACGTAGTTACAACGTTGGACAATATAGAGTTTTCCGACGTCAGTTGCAGGACCTATTCCAACGTTATGCAAACGTCGTCTGTTTTACTAATTCCAACGTTGTTTAGATTTCCTTATTCTTACGTTATTAAATTAGGCAACTGTATTGAACCATAACCTTAAATCTTAAATTTTCACTTCATTGTTCTGTTCAGTCAGACAGTTCAGTGCTGTTTTTGTTTTTATAAAAAAAACTTAATTAAAATGGGACATAAGAAAGGCACATATAAAACTAAATTTAAATATACATCGACACATATTACCGATAGTTTATCCACTCCCTCGTTTATTTAGTTTATAGAGGGCGGCACAAGCTAGACTCTAGGATGACTAAATTAGGCAATCTTGCGACTAGTATACTACCTGTTAAGGCCGAACTGCGACTTTATTAGTCCAGTATGCGACTACTCGAACTACTCCATCTTAATCTCCAAAACAATAAAGTGAAAGCCGCCATGTTGTTAAATAAGAAAATGTTTCGTTCCTAAAATAGCAATTCCTGCTTTTTGAATACATTAACTTGAAATATTTGACCCTAAAAAATACGCGGAAATAATTTTTTCGACTGGGAATAAATTATTCTCATTTTACTAAAAAAAAATTCAAGAAAATTTTTAAAACTTCTTTAATTTTAAGGCCCATTAGTATTTTTCAAAGTAGAAACAATACATTTGTCAATAAAGTTGTTTGCGTTTAACTTTTTTGCCTTGGGTAACGAGTTACAGAGTCGGTTAAAGTGTTTCAATAATTGTGATCTTCAAACATCCTCCACACTTAAATACTTTTGTTTTGTTTTCCTTCACTGCCATCTGACATATGTCTCTAACTAAATTATAAAAATAATATTTTTACTATAATTATCCCAATTTAGGATAAAACGCGACTTAGACGCCATATTAGTTTTGTATTTCTGTGAATTAGGATTTTAAACAACGTTGCAGTTTTTACTAAATTAGGCTTCTAGCCAACGTCGGTATCCAACGTCGTTTCGACCCAAAAATTATTCTCCAAACTAGTGCAGACTAGGGTTGGCACGAGGTTGTGCCGACGATGCGCCCCGACGTTTGGACACGTGACACAACGTTGTCCCGACGTCCAAATGCTGTTTGGGTAGTTTTAACTAATATGTAAAAATAATGAATAATAAAAATAATAAATATAGTTTTGACTTTGTTACTCGATTGAAGCTAAGAAATAACGGTGAATGAAGATTCTGTAGAGAAACATCAGAACCCTCCATTACTGAGTGCGCCGAAACGACAACCATTCATGCTATAAACTTTGGTACGACTGATATCGGAGATGGAGTACTATCCTCTGAAAAACCGTCTCACATCTGGCTTTTCTCAAAGCCTTGAGACTGTATAATGAGTTATAGCTAAAGAAAGTATAATCGCGGTGATTATATAACTTGCCCCCTCCCATACCATTTTACATCTTCGTACTGCCTTACTTACTTACTGCCATTACTAGGTGACGAGTATTTGAAACGCATGTATATGAATTTTGATATTAAACACTCTAACCTAACGTTAACCATTTTTGGGAAAAAGCATATTTATAATTTTTGGAGGAAAAAAACTGCCTGTCAAAAATATGTATATAGCCTAAACGTCAAAAATTTAGTGATTGCCATAGCCACTGTACCATAAAGAGAAGACATGTGGCTATCTATGTCAAAAATTAAATTGTCCGAATGTCATATAATAATGGCCGCAGCTGTCATGGAATTGAGCGATTAAAAAATTATCATAAATCATTTTTTTTTCAAATGGAAATCCATTTTTTTTATTTAACTCGTAAAACGGCTTTCGTCACTTTCATTTTCAAAATTTGTTACTTTTTCAAATAGTGAGGATCCACCAAAACCAAACCAAACCAAACTACTGAACACATATTGGCCTTGTTTAACCCCAGTTGATTAAAAAAACTTACTATGATTTGGGGGCCCCTACACACAGCTGACACAACGAAAATGGCAGAAAATAGAGTCGGTTGACAGCTCATCGGCCCCAGTCGGCGCGTTATTCAAATAAATGTTATTCATTGGTCCGAGCGCTTGGAATCCTGGAGTGGGAAACTGGCAGGATGCGCAGTGGTCTTTGCTACATCTTTAACTTCATAAATCTATGGAGCGAACAGAACGCGCAGAGTAGAATTCGCTAAGTCTGAACCTGTCCCCGAACCGAACGCGCCAAACGTTTTCCAGAGCGTGTCGGTAAATCGGAATTGCTCAAAAGTATTTGTTCTGCTTGTTTGTTCGGGCTAAAATGCTGAAGTCTGGACGCACCTTTAAATGGCCAACAACGAACATATTCACACTACCCATATCGTCGCCGGCGCGTTGTGGCAACGTCGGTGGAGACGGCGGCGGCGCCGGCATCTCGACGTGACGGTGACGGTACGTTGTAGTGAGAATCGCGCCTTTTAATTTTGATTAACGTCATATTTTTGTACTCTTTAAAAATATTAGAGGAGCGCTAAATTTATATTTTAGAGTATAGAGTATTTTTGAAGTGAAACTTCTTTACGCGCATTGGGAGTAAAAATGACACACGGCCGTGATGCACGAGCTAGCGAGAGGAAAAGTGGTAACGGCAGTGTTGCCACAACCACCTCATGCGGGGTAGATCTATCCCTTTATAAAACAATTTAACCCCGCTACCTCGTGATAATCTACCTCGATGAAAAATAAGCTTTTGGCAACACTGGGTAACCATCTGTGCCATACGCGGCTAAGAAAATCACTATAATAAACTTGATACTGTACCAGCCTTGATGTGTTCCAATATTCTCTGGTTGTGTGCTAGGAAATAAATTTTCATGCATATTTTTATCGATAGGTTTCTAGCTTCTGAATAACGGTCTAGGTAAAGCACCTAGCTCATTTGCCAGCTCAGAATTAGAATTTATAGTAAGTAACTCGTATTTTCATTGGAGGACAATAATCAACGAGAATATTCGTAAAATTTAATAAAGTTACTGCAAATCACTATAATTAACGAATAATAAATAAAACATTTCAACAAACAAAGCTCAACAAAAAATATTTCAACATTTCCAACCAAACCAAAACAAAAAAAAAACACAGACCGCACAAAACAAAAATAAAAAGTTGGTTAGTAGTAGTCAGAGATATAGATGTAGTAATATTTTGGTTTAATGTCCACAGCTGCCAAGGCTATCCGACCGGTTGAGAAATTTATCGTTTTTTAATAAAAATTAAAAAATCATAAAATTAGAAAGTTAGTTTTATGCCGCAACCGCACATGCGGCATTTGGTGATCTCCGATCGGGGCTTCGCCGATTTCCTATGTGTGTGGATGGAGAAGTCGGAGTTCGGTGACTCGATCGGCGACGAGAACGAGCGTTCGTCTCTATGTTGTTGCTATCAGAGCCCGCATGTGTGGATGGAAAGGCGAACTCCGATCACGAGCGCTCGGTAGTTGACGAGCGCTCGGTGTTCGCTAAATGCCGCATGTGCGGTTGCGGCATTAAGCCTCATACAGTTCTGAACGTTGCGCCGAACAACAAACGGAACAACGAACCGAACGGCAAATTAAACGCTAGTTTGGACGGGCTGCGAACGTGTTTGCAAACTGAATTGCAAATCTTGGCTGTTCGCATTTACACTATTATTATTTATGTTCGCATTTACACTATGTTCTCGTTCGCTTCGCCGTCGATCCATCTGTTGTCGGTTTTTAGTCTGAGATCAAAGGAAATGCGTGCGAATGCGTTTCTAGGTTTGGACGGGAACAAAAACAAAACGGCGAAGGCAGCAAAGGCTTATTTAATAAAACTATTTAGAATTTCGCCACTCATAATCGAGTAGTCGGAAGAGAACTGTTTTGATTTAATTAGATTGTACCAAAAACAGAAGTTATTATATTATATAACAAGATGCATGGAAGGACATTGCTCAACAAATTAACATATATCCAGAAGAGTGTAAAAAGAAAATGAATTCGTTACTATCATTCTTTCAGCGTAAAAATGCTAAAATGAAACAGAGCTGAGGAACAGGATCGGGTAGGTGCATCAACTGGCGCAGCATCGATGTTTGAAAAAATTACTGGGAATGCAAAAATATGTTTCGTTTGCTGTTTGGTTCACTGAAAATAAGTTTGTAATTTTTCGTCTTTATTTGCCAATATGTTTGTTGTTCGGTACAACATTCAGGTCTGTACGAAGCTTTATATTAAATCTAATTTTTTTGAAGCTTATAAAAAGCATTCATAGAAAAATATATATCCTTCAAAACCTTCAATTTAATTGCTGTTAGTAAGAAGTTTCGCTTTAAAAATGCGCCCATAGTGCACACACTGTTTTTTTGTTCAGAAATGAAAAATTATCTTTTTAAATCATATTATTTCTACTAAATAATAAAACTAAAGATAAATATTTTAATTTTATTTTCCAGAGAACGTGAAAAAATTCACTTAACGTTCTTGCCTCAGTTCTCTTTGTTTCCGACCGTTTCTGGTCGTACATTCTGGCGTACCTCGTACCACGTCCCATACAAATAAAGAAATAAACGTGCTTTTATGGCCGATGTTATCGAATCGTAGCAGGGCCGTTTCACCTGACCAAACTTCGCCCGAATGGGCTTGTGTGCGATAAAAATACCCCCGATAGAACAACGAATTCAGTCAGGTAACGAAGTATAACGTATTGTTGGGGCCCTTTTGGTGTAGGGTCGTGAGGGACCGAATCATATTTTAAAGAAAATCTAGCGATTTTTTAATATTATTAGTTAATAATAAAAAAAACTTCTTTTAGCGTTTTTTTGTCTAAAAAATGTCTTTTTAAATAATGTAGGTACTAAATAAACTAAATACAGCCAGCAATGAAGTGAGTCTCAAAATGAATTTAGCAAAAACTAAAGTACCTAATGTACAACGAACCAGTGGAAAGAAAATACATTCTAATAAATAACGCAACATTGGAAACAGTAGAAGAATATATATGTTTGGGACAACTAATAACACAGCTCAGGATCTTTACTACCAGAAATCAACAGAAGATTAAGTTATCATTGAGTGCTTATGGAAGAAACTCAATCATATTCAAATCTAGAATGCCACTCTATCTAAAAAAGAAAACATTCGACCAATGTGTACCACCAGTCATGACCGCTGCATGCGAAACTTGGATACTAAAATGGACATCATAAGGAAACTGCTGGAAACGAAATATGCTGGGAATAACCAAGAGAGACCGTAAAAAATAGACTGGATACGACAAAAGACCCAGGTAATAGATTTCATCCACAGAGTCAAATCCAGGGGCGGATCGTGAATTTCTAGGGCCCTGGGCTGCAACTACTTAGGGGCCTACCTAAGTACTCAACTAATAGCCATGTCAAAAAACTGTTTCTATAATGATATATTATTATTATATATTCTTTATTGCACAAAAAAAAAAAACCATAAATGTTACTTAAATCTACGCAAGTATTAGTTGTACAAAAGGCGACTTATTGCTGTGGTAGCAATCTCTTCCAGGCAACCTTTGGGTGAGAGAGAAACCGAAATAGTGATATTATATAAGAATATAAAAAAAAACAATAAAACAATTTTATTTATTTATTATGAATTAGTAAAAGAAATTGATAGGTTGCAGTCACAGAAATTGACAGTTATTTGGCCATCACATTGCAAGTCTTTTGTTAGATCACAGTTTATGGAAAGAAGTGATAAATTATTTAGTCGATGGTTCGACATTGTTGTCCTATATTTATTTTCTACATAGGACATCTTGGAGAAGGACCGTTCTGCTTCACAGCTACCTAGTGATTGGCAATGATAAAAAAATCTTTAAAATGGTATAGCAGTTAGGGAACACGTCAATAAGTTTATTTTCATGCATGAGCATAAAAATATCACTGCAAGAGATGTAAGACTCTAGCTTAGATTGGAGTCAGTACGATTTTAATTGAATGCACTCATTCACTAAATGCTCGTCTACCTCATCGGGATAGTAATCAATAATATGACGTGCAATTTCCAAATCTATGTTTTCGATATTTTTGTCTTGCAAATCCATTAAAAATTTGAATTTTTTGCTATATTTATGTCTCATAGACTTGGCTCCTTTGATTTAAATCCATAATCAGCTTATCCAAAGTAACGTTTAACGTGTCTCTTTTAAATCTTTCTTCTTTCTGCGCCGCGCCGTATACTGAGAATTCACCTGTAGACTTATCTGAAAATTTTGGAATAATGCGTCTCTTGTTTACGTCATTGTAGTTTATCCCCACACTAGTACTTAATTTTTAGCTTTCTCTTCGTATTCCTTTAGCTTTTGATCTGATCGGTATCGTATGTTGTTCACAAAGTCTTTTAATGACACAATTAACTTGTTGCCTTCACAAATGTCTAAACCAGGCGTATTTTTTTATTAACTAAATGAAATCTCGGCAAAAGTTCTTCCCAAAAGATAATCAAAATTGCAGTCTCGAGTTTCGCCATTTTATTGAATAAATTTCGTGCCTCTTTCCGTAAATCAACTTTCTCAATCTTATTTTCGTTGAAACTTTCGAAAATTTTTATAATATCATCATAATTATTTGTAAGGCTTTGACAGCATCATAGTGGCAAAACCATCTGGTCTGGCTTAAACTTTTTAACGTGAATTTTAATTTTATTTCACGATTCAACAGTTCCCACCTATGGATCTATTGTTTTTAGCGGGGTCTGGGGGCCCCTTTTAACCTCGGGGCCCTGGGCTGCAGCCCAAACAGCCCTTAGGTAGATCCGGCCCTGGTCAAATCCCTCTCATATGGCAATGGGCAGGACACCTGGCAAGAAGAACGGTCAACAGATGGACCACAAAAATTACAGCATGGTACCCACGAAGAATTAAGAGACCTAGAAGAAGACCGAACCTGAGATGGGAGCATGATATTAGGAAATTAACAGGAACTTTGGCCCGCATAGCCAACAATATAAGAACAATGTGTCCAACTATAAAGAGGGTATGTAAAGGAGACTACATCATAATTGGAAATGGTTGAATAAGCTGAAAATGATGATGATGATGTAGTTACTATACCAGTGGTATAGGGATTTAAAAACAGAAGATAGAAAAATAACTCAAAGTCTCAACTCTAAATAATATAAAATAGAAGAAACAAAAAATAGTTAATAATATACTGAACCCAAACACATGTTAAATTGTAATTGAATATAACAAACGATGGCCATACAGTAATATCGCATACAGTAATACATTTTCGTATCTTTAAAACGGTATTTGGTTCATCGTATTTTATTCATAGTCGGCTTTTTCCCTTTTGGTTGTTTTCCTCTTTAACCATTCATTTGTTTCGAAACACGGCGTCTTTTGCAAAATACGTTTTTTAACATTTTTCAAAACAAAATGTTAAATAGAAAAGTTATAGGGAAGGGTAAATAAACATTTTAAAATTAAATACCGTAAAGCATACAGGATATTTCGAAAATATCCTATTTTTTATTTTATTATTACATTCTACGTACAATTCGGTAACTTTTTTTGCATATGATATTATATATCTAGAATTAATAGATTTTGTAATAATTCAATTTGTTTAAAGAAAGGTTAGATTTTGGTATGGTAAAATTATCAGTGACGTAAAATTTGTAAATTCTATCAGAAAAAATGATAATACATAGGGTGTATTATTTAAGAAATTGCGAATATTTAATTTAAAACAGTCGAAATTCATAAAACAACGAGCGAGCCACTCCAGACTGAGCCACGAGCTTTCTTTGATCGGCCGTCAAAAAAACGATAAAGGACGGATAGTATCGAGGCTCCGTGGGTTAACTCGCGAGGCTCTCGCGAGATCCGTCCACACTTAGCGCATTTGGAATATCTCGCGCTCGTCTCGCTCTCGTCTCGTCAGCTATGGACGCACCTTTATCTTTTTATTTTTGTGTTTTGATTTTTAATTTTTTTTTTGTTCCTGTCTGTTTTTATTGGCAAATATTTGCCTATCATTTCAGCCTTTGAGGAGACAGTAATAACAATAATCGATTTTAGTACTGCAGAAAAATAACGTCAAAAGGTAGTGGTTTAAAAAAATAAAATTAAAGTTAATTAATCAATCTGTGAATTATTACAAATTTGTATTTGTACATAAGTTATATTGACAAATATAATAATAAATGCGGGAAGTTTCTTAAAGCTTGAAAGTAAGAAATAGTTCTTTTTTATATTTTTTTGTTGGTGTTTTGTTCTTGTTTTTTTGTATTAACACATACCGTTTTTTAAATAAAATAACTCGATTACATTTTTTCAGTTTTATACAGTTTTTTTTTCACAATATTTTGAAGTAATCACTTGTCAAATTTTAAATATATTAATTTCATGCTATGCGTTCCAGTTGTACCAACTTATTTCTTTGTAAAATAAAATAAACTATTTTGAAATTAAAATGACAGACACTTCAATCACAGTCAAGGATCTTGCCGTTGGACAGACTATACCAAAATGGGAAAAATAATTACCTAACGTATGTAGTCATTTAATTAAATTATTTTTTTGGCTTTCTATGACACAGGGTGTTGCCAGAATATTTCAACCTGTAAAGGGGTCGCGAAATCAAAAAGATTGAAAAACACTGTTTTAAACGTATTCATATTGGGTTTATCAAGATCTTAAATAAGTATAAATTTTTTCCAATACATCGAAGAAAAGAGAAAAATACAAATTGAATTTTCGATGGCAGTAACGGCGTTTAGTCACGGCTTGTGTGTCCTGTCTTTATGTCTCTATTTATATGTGAATCGCTCAACCGCAACTGTCTTGCCGTTCGTTCCGATCGTACACCCCTTCATCCTTCATTATTGATTACAACCCTCGGACGGAAGTCGAAGACGTTGAGAAAAGAATTATAGAAAGTGTTTCCGGTCGTGCAGCTCAAAGTGCATTTTAATTTGTGGTCAACGGCTGTACGCGTGGCAACGGACATTTAGAGATATCTATTGGGAAATTTTGTTTCTCGAAATTAAGGGTTGTTTAAGTTTTTTTTTATTTCATATTTATTTTATGTTATTAGTACTGTTGCGTTGATATAGATGTTGTATTTATATTATGTTTTGTTCATAAAAAAAAGGTGTTTAAAAAAAAGTTATTAATTTTTGATATTTTATATTCTCAATAGAATGACATATATGCCAGCTTTTGACATTTTCAATTAAAAAAAATAGTATTATTTCAATTTACAGCATGTCCCCGGATTGTCTTTACAAGACGAAAAAAACTTTTTTATTATTGACATTTTGGGAAAAATGCATTCTTCATAAGAAAAATTGTTTGACCTAAAATGGTTAATCCTGTTTATACTTTTTCAAATTTCCATACCGTTTTAGAGAAAATTAAAAAAAAACGTCCTAATAAATGGTAATCTTATTTCGATTTCATTCTTTAATAGATGGTTATTATTAATTTTGATTAATGTGATATTTTTGGTGTTGTTAAAGTATCACATTTTCCGATAACTATTATCACCCTTTCCGTAGCTTTGAACTAAATAATTTTGTGCTTCTTTAACATTTTAAACCAGCAAAAAATATGATATTTATTAAAATTCTATCAATAACAGCCTATCAAAGAATGAAAACGAAATTATATTAACGTAGAAACAAGATAAACTTTAAAACATCTTTTGCAAGATTTTATTGATCAATATCATTGAATCTATACCATTGAACATAGAAATAAATGGAAAATTCGTTCACATAATTCAAGAATATTGAACATTCAACCTAGTTTTAAAAATGGTTGCGTAGAAGAAAATTGTGCGTGCTGGCGTTCGTATGATGTGTGAACATTTAATAAACACAATCAAAAACAGGAGACAAAGAAAACCTCGTCGTTGGTGGATCAAGCCATGGGTTTTAAAACGGAAAAATGAAGGCGCTTCAGTAAAACTGTTAGTGGAATTGGCAACAGGTGACTCAGATGCCTATAAGAACCATTTAAGAATGAGAGAAGAGCATTTTGGCTACAGACATTTTGCAACATGGAAATCCCTCCATTTAAACGACATTTTGATTTAAGCTACGTTTACACGATGCAAGTTTTGCTTGCGTAAGAACTTTATTGCAAGTATTTGCTTAATCTACACTGTGTTTCAAGTAATTGCTCTGTACAAGATTGTACTCAAGTAATTGCTCTGCTGATTGTACAAGAAAAATTGTTGCAAGAAAAGTTGATCGACGGTCTACTTTGCACGCTAGTACTTGCAGAGCGAAAATTTTACATGTAAACATGTTGTCAAGTTCTTGCAGTAGCAGTTGCACGAATAAATGGCCCCAAGCAGGTTGTCTCACGACCAAATTATGAGGTTTTTAACAATTTACGAAAATCACGAATGTTTGTAGATCGTTAGAAGAGTACACCTTAGTGTACACTATAGAAATAAAATTATGAGATACTGCCTCTGAAAGAGTTTTGGAATAAACTGGAATAAACAGTTTTTCCTCAGATTTAGCCATGGTTTTACCACAGACTAACGTTTTACCCATACTCTTGTTTTTTGATTTTTTTCTAACAAAGTACGCAATTCATCACTTAACGTATGACAAAATATTTACACCACATTTAACAATCTCTGTGGTATCCATAGTTCTTGCACAATAACTTGACTGGTGTAAACATACAATTTTAAAATGTTCAGTTGCAAGTACTCGCAAACAAGAATTTGCGCATGCAAAACTTGCATCGTGTAAACGCCGCTTTACTTATTTCCACAGAAACACACACCGAAACACACTTCGATGCGACTGAACGCTTGTTCCAGCTTGTTCTCACGGGCAAGCCACTATTCAATTTCACTGAATCAATACGATTGGTCCACCAAAAGTAGAAATGGCTTCCAGTTTTCTAGAAATGCGAAAACATTGAGCAATATGGTTGAAATAATGTTCACATTAATCTGTTTTATTTCAATGACATAGACTCAATGATATTGACCAATAAAATCGACTAATGAGAACCCGCCATTACTTTTCCTAACATTATTTTTCGATCGGAACCATGTCTCCTAAGTATTTTGTTTTTTAATTCATGTCAACACATGCCTTGGTTATTTTTTAAGAGAAAATGAATGAAATTGCCACCAACAATTTGCAACTTTTTCCAGCTATCATTACTTTATGATGTTATTTTTTAATATCACGAGGTGGCGTTTGGGTGACTATTGTCATAGTGTCATATCGAAACAGATTAGAACTCTATATTATAATTTAAAAAATGTTAAAAAGTGACGACATAGGTTTGGTTTTAATAAATATTTGTAACAATAACAGAACTAAGGATATTAAAAAAAAAACAACTGTATAATAACCAAGTGTAGAAACAAATAAAAAAACTTGTAAAAATACTCTAATACTGTGTATTATCCCCCCCGGCTGCTATAACTGTAGACGTCGGTTCATGCTGTTAATGTTAATGAGACTGCAAATATATTCCCAAGAAGCATATATCTGACTTCAAACTAAATCTGACCTGAAGCGACGTCAGACTTTGTGCAAATTTAGGTCGGGTGCTGGTGATACGACTGGTGACGTCGCTTTCCTATTAAAAGCAACGTCGTTGGAACCGAGTCGGTAAATCCAACGATCTGTCGACGTACAAAATAACAACGTACCATTTTTATTAATTTCCCAACGTCGTTCCCACGTTGGCTTGCACGACGTAATATTTGAACTAACCCGACGTCTACCCGTTGTCCGAATAGGATACGTCTCACTGATAATCCCTAAAGTAACGTCCAATTATATTTTGTTGTATTTTATGTTCATATTTATAACCTAATTTACGTATCTCTATTTACGTCCGTAAATACAACCCATTAAGTAGCATTTGCGACCTCATGAACATCATGAACATAACCTAATAAAAAGTTTTTGTAAACAAATTTAATTTTTTTATTATGCCTAAAAAACACTAAAAAGGCATTTAGACATTCATCTACATTTTACAGAAAGAGGTCGAGGCTTTTGCAAAATAATAATAGTAGTAGTGATGTCATGCCTCCACCAATAAATGCTTTTTATCCGGAAGAGATGCTGCATTACACTGGTGCATCTTAATTTCATTTTGTAGCTTAGGAAACCAGCAGACCCCACCCTCCTCCCACATGTGAGGTTAGGCTTAAAAAAGTGGCTGCCCATTTTTTTTTTTAAGGAGAAAACAAAAACTAAAATATATTTGCACAAATCCACAAATCACTGATACACAAAGTGAGGTTACGTGGCGTACGTTGGAATTATATACGTCATAATACGATTGCCGGTCGTCCGGTTTGATGACTTCGGTCGTGTGAGACGACTAATGTTGGAGACCCGGTCGGAATTGGTATATTGGTAGTTCATATTAAGTCGGACACAGAAATCCGCCATTCTTAACAAGTATCCGATTGTCAGCCATTTTAAAATCGTTTTTTGTTTTTAAAATTTATATTCACATTTCGATTTCTAGTAGAATAATATTGATAAGGTAAATCTAATTTTGAAGGCGCTCGTTGTTTTCCGGAGTATTTTAATCAGGTATATAAAAAAAGTGACTTCCGTTGACAAAACTGATGTCTAGATTACTGATTCAGAATTATTATAATATGAAATTAGATAAGCACTTATAGTTATATTCGAGGAGTGATTATGAATCCATTTGTAATTAGGTAGTTTGGTTAGGTTTTTATGTATTCTTGGTAGCGAATATGAAACCAAACGTAACGTAAGTGCTTAGCGACGAATTTTGAGTAACTAAAATCCAACGTAATATGACGTTGGTAATTGGTAGAACATACATTCCCCATTAGGTCAGAGACCGACGTCGAGGCGACCCGAATCTGTATTTCCCATTTAGGTGCAAATAAGGGTCGTCAGGCGGTCGAACCGACGTTGGTACCCGACGTCGGGTTTATTGAACGCAACGTATACCCGACGTTAGATAACGTCCAAATGCTACTTGGGTTGTGTTATGTTTTCCCATTCTTCCTCAAGGCCAATTCATAATTTCGGCCATCTTCGACAAGATCACACAAGATCAACAGACTTTTGTACAATCTTCGACACTAAGAACCATATTCAATCGTACACAACAATAATCACCAAACCCACCTCGTCATTATGAAGAATAAAATCAAAAATTATCGATAAAACATTGCAAAATGTTTGTGGCAAGTTCATTTTGCTCTTAAAAATTAACCAAGGCATGTGTTGACATGAGTCAAAAAACAAAATATTTAGGAGACATGGTACTGACTGAAAAATAATGTTTTAGGAAAAATTGCTCACGAAATTATTACACAGAGTGTTATAAAGATACAGTAAAAAGCAACTCTTCGATTAACCCTGTAAAATAAGTCAAATACTAAAGTTTATAATAAACTCAGGTTACGAATTAAAGTTGATAAATTTATATCATCAAGGAAATAGGGCTAAAAAATATATCATTTTAAACTTCACCAAAACTCTTATGGCTGCGTTTTTTTGCATCTGAGTGTATAAGTCGATAAAGCCAACTGCGGGTTACTTATCAGAACAGCTGCTCAATTTAATCAATTTTAACTAGGACTAGGACTAATAATCATATGCATATCATGAATCGTGAGATACTGTTTAGTCGGTCGCGTCTCGTTTCCTAATAGGCTACCTGAAACCATCGAAACCCCGACCCGTCTCAAGCATAAATTAGTTCGCCGATCGCTAAACGACAATAGAAAAATTAAAACCCCCATTTGCATACTCCTATATGCCCAATAATTACTGATACCTTTCACAAGGAAGTGAGGAAGTCTCACCGTCGCGAAAAACACGTTCGAACTCTACCTCAGAACTGGTTTATTTGCATACTTAGCTCTCCTCTTATTAAACGTCAGTACAATACAAGCCGCTAATAAAGGTTATGTGATGGAATCGCCGCTCGCTAGCATTTCGAACAGATCAAGATCGGGTCCGGGAGGCAGGCTTCACATGTCCTCGATTAGAATACACGTCCGAAGAGAATGGGGGTCGATGAGATGAGAGCCTGTTCCTTTTAATTTAGGGGGTTGCGTTTTTTGATTTTTAATTATGGGCTTTGAATTGATTGAATGTGTGTTCGTTGCCTGAGAAAAAAGCAATAAGGGTCTAGACCATTTTTAATACATCGGTGAGAAATTAGTTTTAAAATGTCTTGTCTTGGTATGGCAAAAGAGAGAGTATATTATTTTTTCGATATTTGTTTATAATATTGAACGAAAATTAAGGCTGACTTGGATTTATATAAATTTTGGAAAATTTATGTTAAATAGAATTTTAGCAAGCAAAGTTGATACAAAGCCGGGCAACAGTTAACTCCCTGTATATATCAATACTTTAGAGTATTTTAGTGTATGATTAGTAACGCAGAAGAAATACGTAGAAAATTTAATTAAATAAAAGAAAAAGAAAAAGTTAAATTATATTTCAAACAACAAGCAAAGTTATATTAAAAAATTCACAGATTTTGCAACATGCGCAACCATCATAGGCGTATTGAAAATACCAGACACAAGTCGGCGGTTGTCGGCAATCACCTGTTTTTTTTTACATTTTATATTAATTTGTGACGTCATTTGGAAGAGCTCAATAGAAATATAAAAGAACTAAACCTTGTTTGAAAAGCAATTCAGGACTTTGATGAAAGCCAATATCTGAGACGGCTTCACAGAGGCTAGTTCTCCATCTCCGATATCAGGCGTACCAAAGTTTATGGCAAAAATGGTTGTCGTCTCGACGTGTTTTCCCCACAGAATCTGCATTCGACTGCATTTTTTCTTGGCATCAATCTACTATTCTGTGTTCGTTGAGAAGACAGTGTTCCTGTTAAAAAACCCCGTAACAATTCAAATATTGTTCTAACTTAAATCAAGGAAAATGTTGATTTTTCTTGGTCATAAGTCCTGAGAAATTTCTTCGAGACGGATAGAGTTAGTTACCATGTTCTTGAGTTCTTTGGGAAACAGAACGATTCTGCTTCCCAGATTTCTGCAATAAGAGGCCTTGGAGTTTGGCTTGATTCAAAGCTTATATTCGATGAGCATATAAATCAAGGCTTACGAAAGGCGGAAGCATGTGACCGCACTGGGTAGGTTGATGCCTAATATAGGGGCCACTTGCTTCTAAACGTAGAATCCTAGCCTGTGTAGCACACTCTTAACTGTTATATGCTGCACCAGTATGGCACTTCGCAATACCAAACGGATATACAGGGTGGTTCGAACTGTGTTCCGGAAACCGGCAACATATTCTGCAGATAAAAATAAGTAAAAAAGTTTGTATAAATGTATGTCATAAAATACTTAGTTTCAGAGATACAGGGTGTAGAAATTTCATTTATATTTCGATTTTTTCCAAATAACTTCTAAAGTAAAGTCAATATTTGGATGAAAACTGGTGCCTGGGAGTTTTTTGACATGAGATATTTGATTTTGATGTCAGTATGACTCCTACTAGTAGAGGGCGCTACATACATGTGTTTTAATTGTTTTGAAGCGTAATAACTTTTTGTTCATACCTGTACAAAACTATCGAGCGAAAAAATATACATCTCTGTGACTTTTTACGTAAAAAATATCTCTTTATAAAAATCGCTACGAGCAACCGTCCTTAAGATATTTAGAATGGAAATAGTCAATATATGTCATTATTGACGAAAAATAAACAAGTTGAGTAGATAGTTATTTCACTGAAATAATAAATTTGGGAAATTTTTATATTTTTAAATTAATCATAAATTTTTCTGCAAAAAATGATGATAAAACAGTTTTTGTTGAACTTTTGGCATAAAAACATTTAAAATTTTTGATTTCAGTCTAATAACTATTTAGTCAACATGTTTAATTTATATCAATGATGATAGGTATTGATAAATTTAATTCGAAATATCTCGAAAACTATTACTCGTAGCGATTTTTACTAAGAGACCTTTTTCACGTAAAAAATGTCGTAAATGTATATTTCTTAACTCATTAGTTTTATACAGGTACGGACGAAAAGTTATTATTCTTCAAACCAGTTAAAAAAATATGTAGGTACCCCCTCTACTAGTAAGAGTCGTATTGACATCAAAATCAGATTTCTCATGTCAAAAAACTCCCAGACACCAGTTTTCATCGAAATATTGACTTTACTTCAGAAATTATTTGGAAAAAATCGAAATAAAAATGAAACTTCTACACCCTGTATCTCCGAAACTAAGCATTTTAGGACATACATTTATACGAACTCTTTTACTTATTTTTATTTGCAGAATATGCTGCCGAAGTTTCCGGAATACAATTCGGGGACCATTCTGTATATTATACAGAACCTCAAGAATCTGCAGTGCATATAGAACCGTCTCCGCTGAAGCATTAAATGTCATATGCGGGGTGCCTCCTATTCACCTACCTGTAGAGGAGAGAAGAGAGAGGTACAAAGGGACATCAAAACTGGAGACAAGAGGCATACTGATGAATGAATGGCAAAAGGAGTGGGATCTAGATAGATATGATAGATGGACACATGATCTCATACCAGACCAGATACCTAGTTAGACAGAAGCTTTGGAGAGACAGACTATTTTCTAACTCAGGCATTGAACAGGGCACGGATGCTTTAACAGCTATTTGTATAAAAGGGATAGGTCCACCACAAATTTGTGCATGTATTGCAAGGAAGTTGATAGTGTCGAACACACACTATTCCTCTGCAATGAATGGAAGCAGTTTAGAGAGTCAATTCAACGGGACAGTGGCGGACAAGTCTTTAATGCTAAGAATATGATGCAAGGGCTGTTGAGCGGTAAAAAATCATGGGAAGTTAGATGCATTCGAGAAATAATACAAACCAAAGAAAATAGAATGCGGCGCCATACCGCATAGACAGCCTTCCAGCTGAAGTAATGCGCAAGAATGCAAAAAAAAACCTTTTTAAACTTTATTATTATTTTATTTGTTTTATTTATTTTATTTATAAAAAGACAGAAACGAGATAGAGAACCCGGACCAAAGTAAGAAACAGAACACTGCCAACTGTCTAACTTCTAAAAAGAATAATTAAATCTTCTAACGAAATTTATATCAGATTATCAAAAGAACTCAAGAAACTGAAATCTATCTCTGAAAAAGAATCGATTATACGCTTTAAATACCTCCAAAATAAACGAAAAATAAAGCTGATGGGTTTTAATAAAACCTACCCTTGCAGCCTGTGCGCCACCTGAAACACAATTCATCCCTTAGCACATCCGGAGACCCTCTTCGTTACACCTCTCGAGGACATCGACGCCACTATCCGATTGCCTTCGCTTTCCGATATATTTGCATATCGAAACCCTGTGAAAAATGTACCGGGGCACCGATTTGAATAATGCGTTTACTTAAGGAATTAATTTGAATAGAGAAAATGCTCTCGCTATATACGAATGATATTATTTGCCTAAAAGGGTTCTGTTGGAACTATTGACGGATGATTTATAGTGGCTCATTTTCATATCTAATCCCTGTGAGATGTTGTCGCAAAGGGCTGTTTGGGAAAATTCTGGTGAAGTTTTATGGGCACTGCTTTCTTTGAGACGCAATCGTATGGATTATCGATGACATAAATTTGCCGAATGCAAATGCGGAGGCTTTGTATCATTTTTTAGAATTAGACGCTTGCGGCCGTACTGCGTGCATTAAGCTAATAGAAGGAATGGGATTTATTTTCTTGTGGTGAAATATTTTTTTGAAATTATAGTGTGGCACAGTAGTTCCGGGAAAGATCCATATTTATAACTTTTATTTTATATAATTAAATAACCAGTACAAATAGATAGTAAACAATTTATTGGATTATTCCGAAAATTTTAAGTATTTTATCATGTACAGGGTGGCGCCTCTCATACGCCGCGCCGCGGAAGCTCCAATGAGAACGGTATTTATCGGAGTAACGGTGTTTATTTCGAAATGAAATTTTGGCAGCATATGTAGGTTAACTGATAGCATTTTATAAAAATATATAGAATTTTACAGGGTGTCCCCAAAAAAAGTTACACATCAAAGTTGTAATTTTTCTAATAGAACACCCTATACATTAATTGATTTTCGGATTCTAGGAATAAAATAAAGGTGGGTTTTATTAAAAAAGCATATACCTAAAATCTAAGGATTTTGACATATTTCACATTTTGTGAAAATGAAGAGTAAATTTTAAATTTCGACAACCTAACCTAACAGCTACCTAAATTTTAGTTGACCTTGTATAGCCTGATATTTAATTACAGTATCCATTGTATGTTAAACCAAATTGAAATTTGACCCGAAAAATTATACAGGGTGAGACAAAATTAATATGGAACATTAGTCACTTTTAAAAGCAAGTTACACCTTTATTTTAAATGGAACATCCAGTATATTTTTCCGGTGTTCAATGGGGCATTTTTATATCTTCAAAATATTATTAGGTTGTTTAGCTCTCAGGCAAAGATTTTCTTAGATAGGTATTTCAACTTTTATGATTTTGCGTCAGTAATCTTTATTATTTGAAAAAATCTAGGGGGTGGCTGTGATATACTTTTTATTAATTTGACAAAAATTAAAAATAGTAGAGTAAAATACTCAACGGTAATAAAAAGATACACGTTTAAAACATATTTTAATTATTACAGAATTAAAACTAGATACCTATAAACCTGTAATTATATGACAAAAATTAGCTAGATGAAATCAAATGCTCAAAATGCTTCCTTTCCTGTTAACTGCATAAAATTATTGTCTTTTCAGAAGGATCTTTTCATTTTAAAAGGCGTTATGTGGAGTTCTACCTCGAAAAGCAGCTACAATAATTTTTCTCATGTTGTCGACAATAGTTGGTCGAGTTTTGTAAACTGTCTTAATATATCCCCATAAAAAAACCCAGACTAGATAAAATCAGGAGCATTTAAGTATTCTATTAATTGATGAATGCACACTGCATTCACCAACTAATAGAATCATATCAATTCTTTCTGATGTAGGATAAGTTTTTGAGAACTTTTTTTTTTAACTGACACAAAATAATAACTAGTTGTTAAAGTTGGACTAATTAGACAGCTATGTTGAAATAACGTCAGACATATTACCAGCCACCTAGATTTTATCAAATAATAGAGATATACTTAGATCAAATCATGTAAATGAATATATCTAGGAAAATCTTTATTTAAGGGGTAGGCAACCTTAATAGTATTTTGAAGAGACATGAATTCTCCATTGATTATCGGAATAATAAACTGGGTGTTCCATTTAAAATAAAAGAGTAAAATACTTTTGAAGGTGACCAATGTTCAATATTAATTTTGTCTCACCCTGTATAACTTTGGAACAAGTTTTAATTTGATTTAAAGTACAATAGTTAATTTAACTACATATTAGGTTATACCGGGTTAATTCCAATTTAGGTAGCTTTTATTGTAATTTAAAAATTGTTCTTTAATTCTAGAAAATGCTAAATATGTCAAAAACCTTACATTTTAGTCATATACTTCTCTTATAAAACTCACCTTTATTTTTCTCCCAGAACCCGAAAATCAATTAATATATAGGGTGTTACATTACAAAAAACACAACTTTGATATGGAACTTATTTTGGGGGCACCCTGTAGAACTCTCCATATTTTTAAAAAGTGATCTGAGTCGACCTACATATATGCTCACGTATGAGAAGCGCCACCCTGAACAGCGTGCCCAGATGCAGTTCTTCATAAATTACTTAAAATCGGATTCTCTAAAAATTATTCAAATTTAGCATGTGTATTCAGAATACGCAGACCTTATAAAACGTATTTACGATTTCGCTGTAAAATTAATAGGGGAGCCAATATTTGGACAGTTCGAAATTTGCGTGCGATTTCCTATGTTTCCAATGACGATGCACCACCAGGTATATATTATTATGAAATATACAGGATGTCTCAAATTAAAAAAAAAACATTAGCTTGAGTCATATCTTAAGAATGGTAGCTTCCAGCGAAAAACTAGTTAAGCCATTTAATTCTACATGAAAAACCCTGGCGTACTCAGCTTTTACCATTTCTGTAACGCATTAACAAACAATAAGCTGTCAAATGTTACGGTTATTAATATAAACAATCTAATTAAATGGGATACCCTGTATATTAGAAGTATATTGGATAGACCACTTATATAAACGAGGGATTTCTTTAAAGATATGAAAAACGTAAAATATGGCACGACCTTCAAAAACAGACCCTTTTTAACTTATTTCCACGATATTAGATAATAAAGTTATTGACTGACGTTTTAGGGCATAATATAAACATGGGCCTTGAAGAGTATTAGATTTTTTATTTATTTGTTTTCTGCACTGTCTCCGGCCTGGAATCAATAAAATGATAATCGCACCTTTCTAAAAGCACCTTCTTTTTCTAAAACGATTCTCGGGAGTTGAATAAAAAGGTATGAAAAATTCAAGTTCTCCAGTGAGAATGTAAGTTTTATCCACTATACATGATGATACTCTACAGATGCCTGAACAATACATTTATTTATATTAACTCTCAGTTAATTTGCGCAAAAAAATCTTACTTTACATTATGGAGAGTGGACTATAGTTGGGGAGTGGGATTATAGTTGCCTAAATAGGCCTATTAATTATGTTCTGTCCTTGTACTATATGTCAAATCAGTTTTCCGTTTCCGGCTTCCTCCTTCCTCTTCAGTTGTATTTTGCCATTGAATGGAGATGGGCGTTTCGCTGTGTTTTTTTGCAATCTTCATTTTACAATCGTGATTTTGTATTTTTGAATTTTTTTGAACTTTGTTTTGTGTTTGATTTTTAAGGTCTTTATTGAAGGTAAGGTCTAAGTTAAAGGTCTTTGATTTATCTAACAATATTATTTAATAATCCGAGAAAGTGAGGTGAGGTAACCTAACCAAGTTCAAATATTCGTGAATTTTATTTTTTAACAATGTAATATTTACAACGCCATATATTTTTACAAAAAAAAATTGATCAACTCCATATTTTTGTACATAAACTCCACAATGTGATATTACACAATTGTTCAAGTCCATATGTAAAAAATACACGTAAATAAAACATTGTTTCTAATGGACTTAGTCACTTTCTCTTGTATTCCAACGATATTTGTTATGTGTTCTTAAATCTGGTACTATAATAAATATCGTACTTTTTAATCTGTTGTTTTATTTGTTTGTAAAATGTTTCATGGTATAATTTTCTGTAAATTAAAATAAATTATTTATTGTAGGTTTTTATGCACATAAAATGATATAAGCAAACCATTTAACACTTTACAATAGTTTAACCTTTATATATAAATCCTTGTTTTTTACCATTTGACTTGTTTGCCAACTTGGGACTAATCAGATTTTGGACCACATTATTTTGTAGAAATCTGATTGGCTCTAACTGGCGAACAAGTCAATACGTCTTGCTTAAAAATAAATTGCATCTATTTAAATTTGCCGCCACCTTTGTTACTTTCCTGGTCGGCTAGATGGCGCCACTTCAATATACAGATTACAGATTTCTTTACAAATTTGAAACCGTTTTGAAACTAAAAAATGCATGGCAGTTAGAGTTCTTTTTTAGTGTGTTCTGTGATAAGAACAGAGTATTTCATCTGCTTGAAAGCTGAGCCGACTCATTTTATTACAGATCTGCGCAGTGTTGTCAGAATTGAAGGAGTTCCTTCAAAATGAAGGATTTTACAGTCAAATTTCTCGATTGAAGGATCTTTATCCGAAAAGAAGACAATATAAAGGTTTCCGGCAGTTTTGCACAAGAAAAGCTCTTAAAGTATGCAGTAGGAGTATTTATTGTTTTTCCTTCATCTATTTTTTTCACTTTAATGGTGTTTAATTAAGAATGCCTCAGTTTAAAGCAGTGTTGAGCAATGTTGCTGTCAATAAGTCCGCAATTCGAAAGATATTAACAATTAACAAAAAATTAATAGATACATTCTTATCTTTCAACACGTCTTATTACACACATACCATATTACTAAACCACAGTTCTTAATGTTGAAAAGAAATAAATAAGTGAACGGAAAACATATCTAATAAGTCAGCTGATCATGGCGTCTTGCACGATTAATTATTCTTGGTTCAAGCAGTCATTGTAAGCAATGATTTTTTTTAAACAACATACTGTACCTATGATACTGCTGTCGAGTATCTATCACAGCATCTTTGATCGTGTTATTTTTTTTTAAAGTTTATTTAAATATATCGGTGTACAAAAATTACCAGAAATAAGTTTTTAAATTTTTTTTCCTAATTATGAAATATGTAAAATACAGAAAATTTGGTGATTTTTAAGAAGATCTGGAATTTTTTTGTTGAAGTTGAAGAAATATGAAGGTTTTCTAAGGCTCCGTTGAGGAAATTCGCTGGAAAATTTCTGGCAACACTGATTATAAGTTAGTTCTATATCGATGGAATATGGAACACCGTGTATAAACAATTCCCTGATTTTTTAGATTTGGATAAGTCATTATCCTTATTTATAACGGTAATATCTGCTAAAACAGAAACTCGTGGAAAAGTTGCTCGACGGTGCAGATTTGAAATTAGTAGGTAACTAACTTTGCACCGTTCAGACTGTTTGACTTTTCGCTATAATGATATGTGTATCTGCAAGTTAACCCCTTCTTACTAATTGGGAAATTAAAGTTAGCATCAGATCAACATTTTTCAAACAAATTGCAAGGTATACTAAAAGTTTAATTAATCATATTATTATTATAGAATGTAGGCTCTGGATTGTATGGGAGAGTGAAAGTTAATCACCGCGACCTTATAGATCTGCTGTGTCCCCCTTTCTTGAGTTATAACTCATCATAGACTTAAGGCTTTTACAAAAGACAATTTTCGACGGAAGTCGTACCAAAAATTATGGCATGAACAGGGTCGGACTGGGCCAGAGAAGGTGCCCGGGTGGCAATGTTAGGAGGGACCCGGGTGGATTTTTTTTGGAATACTTTTTCACCTTACGTTTTGGTCAATTTTTCCCTACTGATTCGTTGTTAGTGTTTGAAATCAGGAAACTACCCGTAATGCAATGCAAACCAAAATGCAATGCAAATGTAAATATTATTAATGCTTTGGGGATAAACTTAGAATATTACCGTTACTTTTTTCTGTTTCATTTCTATTTACTTTAACTACTTTACATATGGTTCAAAGAGAGGGGGACCCGTAAAGGCTGGGGCCCTGGTGGCAATCGCCACCCTGTCTATATGGCCAGTCCGACCCCGGGCATGAATGGTTGTCCATATATATATGGAGCACCTGTGTGGAACGAAGCAACCAATATGCACGTAAATAAAAAAAGACTTGAAGGTGCACAGAGAGTCATGGCTTTGAGGGTCTGCTCGGCGTATCGGACAGCTTCAACTGAGGCAGCTTTGGCGATATCGGGTTTGGTGCCCCTGCATCTTCTCTCAAGAGAAAGAGAACGACTTCAAGGGTGAAGTACAAACCAGGACAAGCAGAGAGATGGAGAGAAACCGCTCAGTGCAGCAGTGGCAGGCAGAATGGGAAGTATCGCAAAAAGGAAGATGGACATATAAGCTCATCCCAAATATAAATATGTGGATTAAAAGAAAGCATGGAGAAATAAACTTCTATCTTACTTAAATATTGAGTGGTCACGGAAATTTTGGGAGTTACCTGTGTAAAATTGGAAAGAGGGAAGTCGCGGAATGCCGATACTGTGCTGAACCCAATGATACTCCAGAACACACAATGTTTGCTTGTTCAAGATGGGAACAGGAAAGATGTGAGGCACACATGACGATTGGTGGCAACATCTCCGCAGATACCTTCTTAAAATCGGTAACAGAAAGAAGAGAAAACTTTGAAGCCATCTCTTGCCCAAAATATACTAGAGGCAAAATACAGCGAAGAGCAGGGGCAATGCCAAACCAAACCAAAACAAAAAGAACAGTCCGGCGTCTACTTGAGGAGATGCGTCCAGCGGGTCCAGGTAGACGTGGTAGGAGCGACGGGGTGCTGTTTAGTGGGTAGTGTCCTCCAGGCAGCATAAGGAGAGATTGAGTCCCACACTCCGTACGTAAAGGTATTTTACACCTCCAGAAAAAAAATGAATGGTTGTCTTCTCGACCACAGTCTCGACGCACTCAGTGATGAGGTGTTCTGGTGTTTCTCCATTTTCCCCACAGAATCTGCATTCGCCGTTATTTCTTAGCATGAATCTAGCGACGTGTTCATTATTAAAGAGACATTGTCCTGTTAAAAATTCCGTGACAATCAGAGAGATTGTTCTTACTTAAATCAAGGAAAAAACTTTGGTACGACTGTGATATCGGAGATGAAGAACTAACCCCTATAAAACCGTCTCAGATACTTGCTTTAGTCAAAATCCTGACTGTATGATGAATTATAACTCAAGAAAGGGAGACACAATAGATCTGTAAGGTCGTGGTGAATAACTTTCCCCCCGCCCATATATAGAATATCTTGTAAATGTGACAAATTTTATATTGGTGAAACATCTAGACCGTTAAAGGTTCGAATTAAAGAACATAAGGATTATTTTAAAAATTGTTATTTTTGAAAATCTAATTTGTCAGCATTCATGGGACACGGGACACAGAGTAGATTTTAACAATGCAAAAATTAAAACGAAAAAAAAAAGATAGTCTCCAAGCGAAAAACAAAAAAGGTATATTTTAATTCAATCCAAGGGTTGTTTAGACTGACTCTCTGATAATTAAGCGCTAATTTTTAATAGGTTATTTGAGTCCTAAACAGACCATATATCTTAACCCTCTTTACTTGATACGTTTTGACTGACAGGTAAAACATTACGTGTAGACGAAGCTTAATAAAATGCACTTCTTCAATTTTCACGAATTGCAATCAGCTTAATGTGCCACCGTTATACCGAAAAACAATAATTTTACGTCTATTTCCCAAAGCGTACCTTAATAACATAATTGTTTCGAATTGTTTTAGTTCACAGCTCGCGAAATAAAAAACAATATAAACACGCCGAATGTTGCTCAAACAACTGCTTGCTTCGAACAATTGAAATTCCTAATTGTTCAGAAATCGGTTTATCTGTTTTTAATGCGCGCGCGTTGCCAAACATCCTGTAGATCGTTTTATGGCTGAGGATTGTGATTTTTGCGCAATAATGTGGCCGGAGAGAGAGACGCGATTATAAAACTTATATTGTTAATAATTGTGTTTAGCCGTGATGGTTCCCATTGTTTAGAAAAATCGTGGGTAACGGTAACGGTACCAACAACAAAATGCGATTTTCGCTGCTCATTCGTCGACCATTTTGTAAGACGCGCAGGTTGAAAAAATACTGATTTTTATCTCTGTACGACTTCGTTTTGAATAAACCATCAGATAAGTCGTACCATTACCATATTTTATAAAAATGGACTGTTTAGTTTTATACGAAATGAGAACCATATTAGATGAAATATCAACACAAAATTTAATATATTTAGTATTATTATTATATAGTACCGTGCTGGCAACTCTTACTGTTGGGTCGGTATTTACATGTGTGGAAGTAAATCGCATAGGGATCTTAGAAGTCGGAGTGAGAGAAATGTGACGGTGTGCTGTTGTGGCGTTGCCACATTCATCCGGTACGCCTTTCTCGATCAAGTAAAGTAAAATCACGATCGCAAACCGCTTATTTTTAAAAGACCTTTATTTTCTAAAAGATACCTGACTAGATAAAATCATTAGATATGTTTCTGAGCATCTGAAATGGAATTATGAAGATATCGTTAATGTATTCATTTTATTATAACGAGAAAACGTCAGTAATCGCGAGAATTTAAAAACTCAACTTTTTAATACATAACACGCGATAACTCAAGAACTACTTTATATATTGAAACTTTTTTTATTTTGAACTTTGGATCTTTTACAAGATGTTTAAATAAGAAAAATTAGGAAGGCTTTTTTTCAATCAGATTTAAAAAAAACATCCATTTACTTTTAGTGCAATTTTCAGCAATCGTGTAACTTTTTTATTTATAAAGATTTTCACACATTGTCTGCTATAAGAAATATTAAGAAAGTTTTTGAAAAAACTACAATCAATTATTTCTAATGGACTTCGAGATATCGATTTTTGAGTTCAGAGTTCTAAGAGCGCAACCACTGTCGAACACTAACTCAATTCCACTTTTTTCAACCAAAAGTGTTTCTAACTTGCACCTAAAAATTTACAAGCTATGGGGAAAATTACAACGACTCGTTATAAAATAAACAAATTAAGTATCACGAGACATAATTAAATCGTGAAGCTGAACGCATGATGTACACTCTTCCCTAGAATTTTAAGTACTGATATGATCTGATACTGATTGGATCGACCGGTCGACCGCGACGAATCTGCTATATCCCCTTCCACGTCTCTTAGCAATGTGCACAGTTTCTCGGTTTATTTCATACGTTTGGCAACGTGTTTGCTGTTCTCTCTTTGTTCAGTATGTTATAAATGCATTGTACTTTTCTTACATACGGAAATTTCGACCCAAGACTAACCTTTGCCAGCCCTTTGTATAGATATAATTATTATAATTAAAATATTCACAATATTTCACACGTTCGATGATTCTTTTCATGAAACCTACAATAAAATTTTAGTGATTGAACTTAGAGGCTACCATATAAAGTTCTCCTATTGTGAGTGCCAGCCCATCAAGTGATAGAAGGTAATCATAAAGCAAACGTAATAGTACAGGATCCGGCTGCATGATTATTACGCTCATCGTATTTTTAATCAAAAATAATTTTTACGTATATTTATGAATTCCCCTTCATAAATATATGTAAATACGATTACGAATACACTTTTCAATGGATGCCTATCAAAAAGTTGCCGCAACTATGTAGGCAAATTAAATTAGAGGGTTCACTTGGAAAAAAGTGTTGGAAAGCTAATTATGACCTTGATTGAGAGAGTTGACATGAAAGATAAGTATCTTAATTTTGCACGGTTGCTCGACCGCCGCTCGACTCAATGCCAATGACCAAAAGAAAATTTTTGGACTTTTTTCAGATTTTTGCGTATGGTTCCAAAACGTTACGTTCTAGCCAATAATACACTATTACAAAAATTAAAGATCATTAAATTCTGCGTATAATGAGTATCAATTTACAAGATGCTGCGCTCATCTTCAAAAATAATGCTTGTGCTGATGAGATAGATGCTGCTGGGATAAAATTCCTTGTAGTCATTTATGGTGACCTTCGAAAACATATCTCATTAGACAATATAATATTCGATATGTTCGCGAAAGTCAAATACGTTTAAATTACCTATACGGAGGGTACAGCTTAAATTTCTGTCCCGATGTTAAAGGATGGCTATAGAATTTCAACGCATTTCCTACATAAGTCTATCCTTGTGTGGTAGGAGGTTTGACTAAACAAGGAGGAACCTATGTCTTGAAACCATTCGACTCGATTTTCTGTCCTCCTTCAATACTGGGACATAAATTCTCTCATTGCTCTTATGGGGAGGCCGCGGTATAGGTAATTTAAACGTATTTAGCCAAAGTAGTAGCCAAGACAAACATGAAGGTCGCAACCCTTCCCCCACTGAAGCTGCTGCTCGTCAACACGCCTTCCGGACATACCACCAAGTCCAGACGTGGTTGAGACAGGCTAAAAATCCTCTTCAGTGGGAATGAAAAACAAAATACGGCTTGCTACCCATATCCACCATGAAGGAAGTAGCACCTCCAGAAGTACTCGACAGCGTGTTCAGCGATTCAGCGTCGTTAACTAAGATGACAAATGGATCTATCATATAGCAATAAGAATTAACAGATTAGTAGGTCTATATAAGTATTTTTCAAAAAAAAAACTAAATACTTTGTAGAGTAAATCTCAAAATAATCACCTTTTTTGTAGGTGTTTATCTAAATCGCGGAATTTACGGAAATTTACGGCGGATGAAAAATACAAATTAGTCAAAAGCAGTTAGAGATTTCGGCTAATTATACTTTTTTTGCCGGAGAGATAATCTTGCAATTTAAATACAGCCGGTCCGGTTCTTCTTCCGTTTTCATACTATTTGTGATAAACGTATTTTGCTAATCCCAAAATAATTTACTGTCGTCGGCATTGCTCTCGCTATGCCAAGACAAATGTGGAATAGAATATCTCCCCGCGCCGGAAATGTTCCGATGTTTATTCAAATTTACTAAGTATTTTCAAAATTAAGCGCGGAACAGTAAAAAGCTTAAAGCTGTAAAAGAAATTAAATGTAGAGTTCATATCAAATAAACTTTTAGTCACGAGATTAAGCTTGACCGGCACAGCAGCGTTGCCCACTTTTACATATTTTCTTTTAATTAAAATATTTTTGGAAACAAAAATAAATGAATTATAAATATATAAAGAGTTATTATTTACATCAACAAAATTCATCTTCTTACAGCACTTAAGGGACATAAAAGGTCATTACTACCGCTTTTCCCTTCAACATATTCTAATAAAGTTACAATGAGTTTTTTACGGCTATTAAGCTATCTTGTACCGCTTCGCACTAAAAGAGGTTCTAAAAAGAACAATGTTCGACTGCAAGGTCTGCTAGTAAACATTTTTAAACTTAAACTATCATAACACTATTTATTTAAACCACAAACTCAAGAAATAAAATTAAAGTATCAAAACGAATGACAATATCAGGAAATAAATAAATAATTGTCACAATTTTTTATAGCAGAGCTTAACCACCTGAATCAACAGCGCGAAATTTAAATTCCAGTTAGCTCGGCGCCGAATATGTCCATGATTGACAACGATGATTTTAAATATGGCGCCCTGGATTACGCATAACTAAAATTTTAATTGGTATCAAATATAAAGGGTGTCTCAAATTTTAATAGGGAAAATTTAACAGACGATAGAACTTGCAAAAATAAAACAAAAAGTTCATATCAACTTGTAAGATTTAAAGCTTCCTTTTCGAGATACAGGGTGTTAAAGTTACTTAAAAAAGAAAAAAAAATTAAGGTATTTGAAAAACTATTTAATCGATTTTGATATAACTTGACCCGTTTATAATACTTACTATGGGACTTAATTTGATGTAATTAGATTTAAGTTTAATGGCCAGTGGGGCATCACTGTTAAATTATTTTAAAGGAAAAAATAGGCACGCCACTGCTTTTTTAGAAGTTTAATATTATTTTTGGATCTAGTAATTAAAAATATTATTTTTTTGTCTCCTGACTTTTTTTTACTTCTTGCGAAAAAAACTCAATTCATTTATTCACTCAACGCTGGACAATAAATTAAATAATAATGGTTAGTTACAACAATTACAATAATTGTTCGAATTGATAACAACTAACATCAACGCATTTTCTACAACGACGAACTACGGAATGAACTGCGCTTGAAATCTGGACCGGATTTTCTTTGACATCATTGATTGCGTTTTGGATTCTAAAAATTAGCTCTTCCTTAGTGTTAACTGCTGTTTCATACACCTTTGCTTTTATTATTCCCCACAAATAAAAATCCAGAGGGGTAAGGTATGGGGATCTAGGTGGCCAAGCGACTGGCCCTAAACGAGCAATCCAGCCCTCGGGATAATTTACGTTTAACAATTGTCTAACAATTCGAACAATTATTGTAATTGTTGTAACTAACCATTATTATTTAATTTATTGTCCAGGGTGGAGTGAATAAATGAATTTATTTTTTTTCGCAGGAAGCGAGCAAGATAGACAAAAAAGTCAGGAGACAAAAAAATAATATTTTTAACTACTAAATCGAAAAATAATATTAAACTTCTAAAAAAGCAGTGGCGTGCCTATTTTTTCCTTTAAAATAATTTAACAGTGATGCCCCACCGCCGCCCCTGACCATTAAACTTAAATCTAATTACATCAAATTGAGTTCCATAGTAAGTATTATAAACGGGTGAAGTTATATCAAAATCGATAAAATAGTTTATCAAATATATTAAATTTTTTTTTTAAGTAACTTTAACACCCTGTATCTCGAAAAGGAAGCTTTAAATCTTACAAGTTGATATGAAATTTTTGTTTTATTTTTGGCAAGTTCTATCGTCTATTAAATTTTCCCGATTAAAATCTAAGACACCCTGTATACAGGGTGGTCCGAACTGTATTCCGGAAACTTCGGCAGCATATTCTGCATATAAAACTAAGTAAAAAAGTTCGTATAAATGTATGTCCTAAAATGCTTCGTTTTAAAGATACAGGTTGTAGAAGTTTCATTTTTATTTCGATTTTTTCTAAATAATTTCTGAAATAACATTTGGATGAAAATTGGTGACTGGGAGATTTTGACATGAGAAATTTGATTTTGATGTCAATATGACTCCAACTAGTAGAGGGCGCCACCTACATGTGTTTTAACTGTTTTGAAGCGTAATAACTTTTTGTCCGTACCTGTATAAAACTACCGAGCGGAAAAATATACATCTCTGTGACTTTTTACGTAAAAAATATATCTTTGTAAAAATCGCTACGAGCAACCGTTCTTAAGATATTTAGAATGGAAATAGTCAATACATCTCTAATATAAATAATATTATATACATAAATTATTGTTCTGCAAAAAATAATGATAAAACAGTTTCTGTTAAACTTTTGGCACATAAACATTTGAAATTTATGATTTCAGTCTAATAACTATTTAGTCAACATGTTTAATTTATGCCAATGATGACAGGTATTGATAATTTCGATTCCAAATATCTCGAAAACCATTACTCGTAGCGATTTTTACCAAGAAATCTTTTCACGTAAAAAACGTCGTAAATGTTTATTTATTTACTCAGTAGTTTTATACAGGTACGGACAAAAAGTTATTACTCTTCAAACCAGTAAAAAAATATGTAGGTGGCGCCCTCTACCAGTAGGAGTCATATTTACATCAAAATCAAATTTCTCATGTCAAAAAACTCCCAGACATCAATTTTCATTCAAATATTCACGTTACTTCAAAAATTATACAATAAAATAAAAATGAAACTTCTACACCCTGTATCTCCGAAACTAAGCATTTTAGAACATACAATTATACGAAATCTTTTACTTATTTTTATCTGCAGAATATGCTGCCGAAGTTTCCGGAATATAGTTCGGACCACCCTGTATAGGTACATGCCGCAAATTAGCCATACAACGATGTTACAAACGAGTTGTAAAACTAAAGAACGGATGGTAAATTTACTGCAATAATCTGTGGCAAGAAATCAGCCTCAATATTTTTATTAAATTCACATATTCACAAATTATTTTTTTTGGTGCAGAGAAAAAATAATGTTCTTAACAAAAAAGTGTTTTATTTGCCAGAAAAATAATAAATCTAGCAAACTTCATATTGAAAATTTATAAGCGATATATTGATATTATCCTAGCTAGATATGGCACTATAAAAATGTAATATATTCCTCCTTGTCGAGTTGGGATTCGGAACGACAATACGAATGGATGAACGTTCTAAAGTAGACCCATTCCTTCTTTCGCCCGAACTTAAGAAGAATATCTTCTGACACGAGCATAAATTTTAAATCGACTCTAGTTGTCATTTCCTATATTTTACGACCCTGCAGGGGAGCAACCACCCCTGTTCTCCACCCTCGCTGCTCGTTCTCTACGGATGAAGTGCTTAAAAAGATATACGATGGCGAAAATATTTTCTTAAACATAAAACCGAATTAATTCTTATTTTATTGCTGGCATATTTTATGGGTGTTCACTTGAATGCATATATTATAACGCAATAGATACTTATCTAAATTTTAGTATTAATATTTTCCAACTTCATCGACGACAGATTTTATTTTCATAAAATGGTCCCTCTAGTATTTACTACATTTTTCGTCTCTTGTAAAAAAACGCCAATTGCATAGTTTTTGAAAAATATTTTTTTGGATAATTTATTTTTCTGAAGAAGACCTATAAATTATACAGGGAGTTACAATATTCCGTGGACATAGAACTACTACGTATATTTGCATATACAGCGTGTCTTTTGTCTACAGGATGTCTTTGCACATACAGGGGTATCTTGATGGTTTGTTGAGCGATATTTTTCATTTTTGGCAGGAGGCTGTATGGCTATAAAACGTACATTTTGCCTAAGGTAAGAAATGAAAACCTCACAGACGTACGTTTTAATGGGGTTTGATATTTTTCGAGTCAAAAGTAAACTACCCTTAGGACAGTATTTATTTCAAATCTGATAAATTATATTGAATCCTCCTTACCCAAGATATTAAAGTTCTAATTTTGATAAATATTGATACAGGGTGTGTTATTAAAATAAGACATTTTTATTTTTCTTATTATTTTTTTAAGTACTTACGACGCCACTGGATAAACAACTGGTTTATTATCAATAATCAATTATCACCAATTATCAATTAATAATCGTTTTAAGTTTTCAGATAGCTTCCATAATAATTAAGATACGATACAAAAAAACTTTGTTTAGAGCATATTTTTCAAAGTTAATAGTGATTGTTTTAAATATCTAATTATTTGGATTTTTTTAAATATTCCTCAATAAAACGAATAAAAATCATATTTCAGATTCCATTGAAAACTGGGTTTTTAATTTATTTGGTAACTGATTATTCATTTGTATTAGCAAACTTAGAAAACAATTTTTTAAAGTAAACAAAATAAATTGAAAGTAAAAAATGTCTATACCTATGTGGCGGATTCATCTATCCAAAAAAATCCTTTATGGGTTTTTCGCCACTGCACTGCAAGAAAAATCTACAAAATAAAATAGTTATTTTTGGTAAACACTTCTGCGTGAAACCTGAACGGACGCTGCTTGTCAGAAGTTGTGTTTACAGTTATAAAAATTTGCCTAACAAAGAAAAAAATGCTTAACGTTTCGGAAAGTTTTCTCTTTCCGTCGTCGGAAGCAAAAAAATATAAAGAATCAAGAAAAAAACTATTTAAAATATTTAAATTGATTGAATTGTCTACAAGAAATCGTTGACGTTCTGTTAAAATGACATTTTATTAAGTTAAACTTTAAAATTAACAATTACTACCTTTTTTTTTTCTTGCAGTGCAGTGGCGAAAAACCCATAAAGGATTTTTTTGGATAAATTGAAAGTATTTAGTTTTTTTTGTATCGTATCTTAATTATTATGGAAGCTATCTAAAAACTAAAATCGATTATTAATTGACAATTGGTTATAATTGGTTACTGATAATAAACTAGTTGTTTATCAAGTGGCGTCGTAAGTAATTAAAAAAATAATAATTAAAATAAAAATGCCTTATTTTAATGACACATCCTATATCAATACTTATAAAAATTAGAACTTAAGTATCTTAGGTAAGGGGGATGCAATATAATTTATCAGATTTGAAATAAATACTGTCCTAAGGGTAGTTTACTCTTGACTCGGAAAATATCAAACCCCATTAAAACGTACGTCTATGAGGTATCGCATTTCTTACCCTGCGCAAAATGTACGTCTTATAGCCATACAGCCTCCTGCCAAAAATGAAAAAGATTGCTCAACAATCAAGATATTGGCTTGTATCCATCTTAAGTGGGACACCCTGTATATACAAATCAGTTCATAACGATCTTCGCCGGCTTCTGATTTCCAGTCTCCATTGGTCTATGTCTGTCCAGAGGTTTTCGTCTATTCCTCTTGTTCTGATGTCCCCGTCTATTTCATCCAGGATTTCTTCTCTTCAACTCCGTCTAGGTCTCCCTCTCTTTCTTTTACCTTGCGGTGTCCAATTGAATATTTTCTATATTAGTTTTTCTTATTGCACGTGCCCGTACCACCTGAGTTGGTTAATTTTGATGTCTTCTGTTATTCTGTGCTTAACTCCCATGATGTTCTGAATTCTTCAATTCCCTCCAAAAGTCCATTTCTGTAGCTTCGAGTAACTTAAGGTTTTTCCTTTCAAAGGCCAATACTTCACTACCATAACTAATGATGCTTATAACTATATGTTATAAATTCTGTGTTTGTTTTGTTTTGATACTGCTTTATCCCAAAAAATACTGTTGAGTTGTCTAATTGCTTGTCTTCCCTGGTTGTTTTTGTACTTAATTTCCATATCAAGGCTACCATCGTTGGTAATGTGCTTGCCAAGATATTTATATTTTTGGCAGTGTTTTATCTCTTGCTGTTGCTGTTCTAGGATTAAGTACTGTTGTTCGCCACCGATACACATATATTCCGTCTTCTTAAGGTTTACCTCCAGCCTCTACTGGTTATACTCTTCAAATAATTTACGGGTCTTATATTCCAGATCCTCGTAGTCTTGAGCCACTTGAGCCAGTATTATTTGATCAAGAGTGTAAAGTATCGAGTAGTTTAGTGATATCCCCATCTATTTGCACTTCCTTTTCCACGTTTACAGAGCTTGTTCCAAATAGATTTTAAACAGTGTCGGGGACAGACAGCTACTTTACCAACAATTAATTGATTTTTTTCGTAAAATGGTCCTTCTAGTATGTACTACATTTTTTTTTAAAAGCAGACCTACAAAATATACAGGGATCAAAATAATTTCATTGCACACGATTTACCTCTATACAAAAGTGCTTGGTTTGCCCGTTAGAGGACATGAAACTTTACAAAATAAACACGTTTTTAAGATATTTTAAGAACAGATATTCCGATTTGAATGACATTTGACTTTAACAAAATTTGACATTTGATTTTAACAAAAATCAAGAAAAAGTACAGTAGGGGCGAAAACTACCCCCACCCCTACATAAATTTTAGTAAAAATATTTTCCTACTTCACCGACCACTAATTTTTTTTCGAAAAATTGTCCCCTTAGTATTTGCTATATTTCTTGTCTCTTGTAAAAAAACGCTACCGCGCATACTTTTTTGAGAAAAAAAAAAGTTTTTCCGTAGTTGACTAACAAAAAATATTTTCTAGTATGCGCTAATAATCTAGAGTACATCAGAGTACATCTCAGCACTCGAAAAAATGTCGTAAATACTAGAAGGACCGTTTCACGAAAAATAAATCAGTCGACGGTTGAGTTGGAAAATATTTTTAGTAAAATTTATATAGGGGTGGGGGTAGCCGGGCCCGTTCCTGGGGTATCTGGTGCCTACGTGCAGCATTCTTTGGTGCGCCCTTTTTATATTTAAATCAATTATATATCTTAATCTTAATCTCGAAAATTTAAAGAATTTATATTCTGAGACAAACGAGCAATATGTAATTGGAAATGTAAAAAAAACTATTCTAATTAAAGTATAAAGACATTTATTAAATAAATAAAACAAACAAAACCACAAAAATATTTAGTAACAAAAATAGTACCCTAAAGAAAAAAACTGACCCATTTTATATGAAATACATAAAAACAATAAACTAAAAATCGGAAATAATATACATGTACTGATTTCTTTCGAAAATAGACAACTATCAAAACTATGATTCCTTCCCCGACACAAACGGTACATTGTGAGACAGGAAATTGTAGAGAGAAACAAGCCGTATAACATAGAATACAACATTTTAATGAACAGTGCTTTCCATAAAATGAATAAAATGAAAAATATACGAAATAATATACATGTACTTATTTCTTTCGAAAATCGACAACTATGAAACTATGATCCCTTCCCCGACACAAACGGTACATTGTAAGACAGGAAATTGTAGAGAGAAACGAGCCCTATAACATATGAAACAACATTTTAATGAACAGTGCTTTCCATAAAATCAATGAAATGAAAAATATACGAAATAATATGCATGTACTGATTTCTTTCGAAAATCGACAACTATGAAACTATGATCTCTTTCCCGACACAAACGGTACATTGTGTGACAGGAAATTGTAGAGAGAAACAAGCCCTATAACACAGGATACAACATTTTAATGAACAGTGCTTTCCATAAAATGAATAAAATGAAAAATAAATAGATGAGATCAATATGTTGCCGACAGATTGCCCTAGACTTGTATATTCGGTGCGGCCAATGCAAAAAAGACGCTAAGCAAACTTTATCCTATGATGTATGTTTAAGTATTTGTTTATTGGCAAGAAAGCGTATCGGTTTTTTGTTACAAAGTACGATTGACCCTTCGATTTTGCACCCCCAAAATGTTGCGCCTACGTGCGTGCACGCACTGCACGCTCGGCAGGAACGGCCCTGGGGGTAGCTTTGATCGAAAATACAAAATTTCCATTTTTTTTTGCCGAAAAAAACTCATAGGTGTGTACTTCTGATCGAAATATATTACCTCTAAATATATGTGCATTTATTTAATACTCTCCTTGTATAAATTAGTTATTGTAGATATTAGAGGTTTTACATAAATATACGAATTTACTTAAGAATTGGAAATTAATTCGTCCCGAGACGCGGCGAATGAATTCCGAATCGAGTAGCTTTCCAGCAATTGTTTGGATAAAATCAAGTAGTCGATGATAAAGGCAGCCGGTAATTGCTTATTTGCTCTCGAACGTTTCGCCAGCAACATCTTCAGGGGGCGTTCTCGCTTATATGCTTCAGGATCAGTATTGTGTACAGAAACGTACCTTAGAATACTCTTGCTGGTGAAATTTCAAGAACTATTTGCACTGATTTGTGACCTTTGTATCCTAGTACTTTAACTATAATTGAAATTTACGCACACTCCAGCTTTTTTTTCAATCAAGATGGTGCTAACAGCAATATAAATTTTAGCTCAAATTTTCTCAAAATCGCTCAAATATCGGAACAGCAACTATAGGCTTGGTGCATTCTCTGCCGCTGCTGCCATCATCGGAGAATATCGTAAACAACTAGTATATATAAATACGCGAGTTTAAATAGCGAGTATATGAAAAATGTATTATATAATTATTTCAAAAGTGTTAGGAAGTATAATTTGTGAAAATTCTAAAAATAAAAATAAAACAGTAAATATTTTGGTATATTCAGAAGGTCTAAACTTATTAAACTATTTTAGGTAAACTAAATAAAATTAAACTGTTATAAATTTAAATAAAGTTCATAAAATAATGTCAATTTTGAAAATAGCTACCCATTGTCACTAGCAAATTGCCATGGCGACACCAATATGTTGATTGCCATTTTATTGAAAAATCGCTTTTTATTCAAAATCTGAGCCAGATAGGTATAGGAAACCCTAATATAGTTTGAAAGAGCGTTTATATCTGTTTCTACTTATCTAAAAAAATACAGAGTGTTGTATTTGAAATAACGAAGTTTTTATGTAAAACAAATATTTAAAATAGACAGCAATTTTTGATACCCCTATATACATTTAAGGAAGCAATCAAATTTTTTAGTAAAGTTTATTTTTCTGGCTTAAAAAGCAGCGCAAGAATTAATTCTAAAAAGTAATGTACAGGGTGTTGACAAACTTTTTTATTATAGCATGCATCTTTAAATATCTTTAAATATCTCAAAAACCAAAGTTTTTAAACATATTAAACCCTAGTCATTATAGTTAAATCTATTATAGTTAATGCCTTATTTTATGCCCTAGAATCCAAAAATGATATAAAATACCGGGTATTTCATAAAAAATATAACTTTGGTATGGATCTTAGTTCTGACCAGGGTTGGCATGATTTAAATCAAATGATTTAAATCAAGTGATTCTTTTAATTTTACTCATATGACTTAAATAAAATAATCACCTTTTTTAAAACTTTACAATAAATCGAAAAATTACTGTAAAAGTTATAAAAATATGTCCTAGAAAACTATAAAAAATATTTCTACACTGTAAAAAAGGATCTCTCAGTCGAAATGAATATGACTTTGACCCAAAAGATTGGCGCTTTTCAATAGGGCCAAGAACGATGTTTCTTTGCCCAAAGCATTAACTATCTTAAGAATCTATCAGTCCAAAGTCACTCTTGACCCAAAATGAATATGCAAAGAAGTTCTTGCTACAAGAACAATAGTCTCTTTGATTCATGCAAAAATTCTTGATTGAAAAGGGACATTTCTTGATTAAAGAGACACTTTTCTTAAACCAATAGCTAATACTATTGACTCAACTAAAATTTATTTTGATCTAAGAGAAGTCTATACAGGCATATTACGAGGTATATTATTTTCTGATAAATTTAGGTTTTCCTGGTCTGTAGTAAGTAAAGTGATATTATTTTCCTCGATATATATTATTTCTGCTTCTTCACTCCTTGGAATTTTTTGGGGTGGTTCATCACTCTACAAATTACAAAAAAATGTTACATCACGATTAATCAAAGCAAAGCGAATAAATTATTAAAATTATAAGCTTTGGTCACTTTTTGAATTTTTTAATACGACGACTTGAAATTCTAAATTTTTTGAATTATTTATAAAAACAAAAAAAATATATAAAAAAATCGATACCTATATTCTTATTCTATCTATAGTCATGAACGCATTATCTAAATAGGTGCATAAGTAAATGTCTCTTACCATCAAATATAGCAAATAAATGCTCTAATTTCCATTTTTTCAGAAACTCCTTTAAAGAATCCATATATCCTAAAATTTGTCAATAAAAAATGACAAATTCATGTTAATAACGATCACTAATTTGTTATACGATATGCGTTTAAAAAGCAAATTGTGCAAAATTCCAAGTAACAAAACCCGTGCGTACTATGATGTGCGACCTATGAAATGCGACGTACGACTGATCGAACTGCCGACTGATTGTATATACCGTCCTTCGTCATCGTCTTTGCGTCTAATTAATATTTTTCACAAAAGAGTATTTAGCTATTGGAAAAATGACCATGTTTCTTGAATGAAGTACTTCCTAGCGTATTTTTCTTATTATCTTAAAACAAAGTAACTTGCACTTGGTTGAATAAAAATAGATTGAAGAGAAATTTTCTAATTTTTCAAGAGAACTAGTTTTCTTGATTTAAGAGAGTTTTTCTTCAGGCAAAATATTTTCTTTTACGCTAAAATAAATTCTCTTGCCACTAAATATTTTTTTTCAAGAACGATGACGACTTTAGTTCAAGTCTATCTTTTTTATCAGTGTATAACAGATATACCTTATATCTATTCATTAAATAAAATGTTACACTTGCTATTGTAACGTTTAAATATTTTTAATAAATTGAAAAATAATTGTAAATGTTATAAAATTATATAAAAAATGATTTGTATAACACATATACCTACTACATATCTATTCATCAATTAAAATGTTGGACCGATTTTTGAAGTAATTTCGTGTGAATCTGTGAGACATCTAAAGGGCGCAGGGATTTATTTTGAAATTTATATACAAGTGACAAATAAAAACTGATCGAATACATTTGATTTGCAACCTCTAGTGCAGAAAAGGTTCTTTTGATATTAGACTATATCTTCAAATCGTTGTCAGAAAATATTTTGTGTCCACGATAATTTAGATTTTGCCCAATTGTAGCGATTTTTCTTTTGAATTTCTGTCAGTAGCGGTTTTCTTTTGGCATAAATAAGAATTTGTATCAATAATCTTCAGATAATTGATTATCCACACAAAATAAAGTTTACCTTGTAAAACCCCAGACCGCATTTCTGGATATATTTTCGTCAACATTCTCTTGATATATTTAAATCAGTTACAGTATTCCATTTAACTATTACTTCGCGAAGAGTACTTCTTCTCGCAGACTTGCAAATTTTTACTAAATTTCGTAAATCTCTCTGAGCTACAAACTTTTGGCCTTCCCGAACTTTTTTACCTCTAACATCTACATTGGCAGATTCGCCGTATTTTTTTATTATATCAAAGACCGTGGTTTTTGGAATACTTAACCTTAACCTTAACCTTTCATCAGAAATTTTTCGAATTGTTTTTCCCGTACTGTATTGACGAATGATAATTTCGCGTAGTTTTTGATTTGTAGCTTTTCTACGGACCATTACTTAGGATTAAATTAACAAATTCAAAATTTAAGAAATTAAAATTTCTTACAGTAATTCTCACTACTCAAAGTGTCGAGTCACTTACAAGCTGTCAATGCTGAAGTAAACAGTTTGCGACATTTGTGACGTTTATAGCAAAGCCGCCTATGATGATATTAATTATTTAAAAATACTTGTCCCAACATTTAGTTGTCAGCAAATTTGTCCTTTTATGAACAAAATCCGCTACTGTAAATATGGATTGATTTACAAATTCATAAAAATATTGTCAAGTTGTTTAGGATATATGGCTATGTTTATATTTAAAAAATTAAACATATATTTTTCAGTCATTTTGAAAAACCATGGCAATAATTCCATAATATGACCTTGTCCCAACATATAGTTGTTAGGGCGTACAAAAACGGAAAGATTAGAAACAAACATTTTTATGGGTATATGTAGAGAGAAAATGTGCATAATTTAATATTTATTTTTCAAATGTACAGGGTGCGTCAGAACCAGGGTTGGAAAAAATTATGATTTTTATTTAAAACCAAAAAAATCAGATTTTTTTTTATTTTAATAGAAAACATTATTTAAATAGGATTTTCAAATAATTAGGACTTAATTCCAATTAAAGTCCTATCCTAAATGGCTAAATCTGCATAACTCTGCCCGATACTGATAACATTAATAATTCTACGGCGCCGTGTCATTTTTCCACATCGGTCACCAATATATTTCTCAAAAAAAGTTTCTCACTTCAGATCAAAAGGAGTTTTTTTGAAATGACACAAGAGTATTAATTTTTGTCATTTCAACGCCTAGGCATAAAAGTAAAGCACTTTTACGATAAACTGATATTAAGCGTCAATTTCAAGGAGCGTACAAATTGTTACTCCATTACTTACAAGGTATTACTTTTTATATTATTTGCAACGTTTGAAATTGATTAAAAAATTATTTGTAATGTTTATGCTATGCTCCCTGTTTACGCTAGTCCGTCAAAGTACAATCTCGTCAAAAAAAGTATAATTTTTACTCCTTGTTCGGAAATAGTCTTAAGTCGAGAATGAAATTAGTATTATCTATTGTCAACGTGTAAAATACTTACTGCAGATCGAAATGTCGATAGAAATTTGGAAAGAACTAGAAGATAAATTGAAGACCAACCGTTACTGACAGAAATTCAAAAGAAAAATCGCTACAATTGGGCAAAATCTAAATTATCGAAATGATTGGAATAAGGTCATATTTAGCGATGAGTCTAAATTTGATGTTTGCGTTGGAGATCATCGAAAACGAATAATACGAAATAAAGCAGAAGCCTTTCATAAAGATTGCTTAAAGAGGGTTGTTAAATTTCCTAAGGGGATTATGGTTTCGGGTTGCATGTCAAGAGGTTTGGGCAAATTAAATTTTATAGATAGCACTGTTAACGCCCAAAAATATCAACATATACTTGAGACCTCACTTTTGCCTAGTGCTCAAGAATTGTTTCCAAACGATGACTATATCTTCCAACAAGATGGAGCATCGTGCCATTTAGCAAGATCAACTAAAAATTGGTTCGGTAATAATAATATAAAAGTTCTATCCCATCCTTCAAGTAGTCCGGACCTCAATGTTATAGAAACTGTGTGGCATAAAATGAAGCAATATTTAAGAAACCACCCTCAATGAACAATTTTTGATTTGCGGACAAAACTGCAGGAAATTTGGGATAATTTTTCTCCTCAAATGTGCCAATCTTTGGTAAATACAATGCCATTAAGAGTTCAGGCAGTTGTTAAGGTGAAAGATGGTGTAACTCCGTATTAAACAAATTTCTTGTTGTGCTGTTCCAATATATAGTTGTCAGCAAATTTGGTTTGATCTTGTCAAAATAAGCTATTATCAAAAGTGATTTGTTTGCAAAGTTATAAAAATATAGTAAAATTGTCTAGATCATATTTTAATGTTTGAATTTAGAATAATAAACAAAATAAATTGAGTCGTTTTAACAAATTACAATATTTATTGCAAAAAAAGACCTTGTCCCAACATATAGTTGTTAGGGCTCGTATAATCAACCGAGTCGAATGAGGTGCGCTACCCTGTATATTGCACTGTCTCATCCTGTATGAGAAAATCCAGAAACGATAATCCCGAAACTGGAAAACCTTATTCATCGTCGTTTTGTCTGGCAGTTAAAAGCAACGAACGAATATCGTCACACTCCTCCGAGCTTCTTTCTTCCTTTGCGAATTACTACTGTTGCCGCTACTGCCACTGCACACTAACCCTCGAATTTAATTAATCAATACCATCTTTCGACGGCGCCATTAGCCCCAAACAATTAAAAGCGGGAACGAAGGAAGAAAACGACAAAACGCCAAACGCGAAGGCCCAGCAAAACAGCTGAACATCGGGGGAGGATCGAAGATCGAAAAAATCGGTTGATTTGTGATCGGAGGGGGCCCCGCATAAAACAACCCTTCCTTCCCGCCGAGGACGGGGTGAAAGCGCCCGAGGAGAGTTAACGTCTTTTGATATTTTACACCAGCGTCCTCAAGATTTAGGGGCGAGTTTATTAGGCTCTTTTCGGTTAAGGGATCTGTTTCGGGGAGGGGGTCTGGCGAAACAATTCGCAGTTCGGAGTAGGTGTTTTGTTTTCATGTAAATTTCTGTCATTATTAAAGGAGAATTTTCGCTTTTTTTTCTTTGTTCTTGAATAATAGAATAGATTTTTTAATAAATTTTAATGGCGTGATATTTTTGTTCTTTTAAAACTGTCCATTTTCAATGCGTAAATTAATTTATTCAGAGAAAAGTTGTTTTCGGACTTCCATTGACATTTACATTAAGAACGTATAGTCCAGGAGGCAGTGAGGATTTTCGGTACTTATTTTCCCAGTCAGCAAACACCGATAGAATTATTCGGTAACTTATTCTAAGCAAATTTCATATATATGTAGGGGGGGGGGGGCTATGGGTTGGAGCGGAAAATGCCTTGGAAAGTACAAATATACTGCATTTTTTCCAGCCATAAAAATAGTTCTATTAGTGAGAGATATTATGCAGCGAGGAAAATAATAGTCTGGCTAATCTGTGAGAATGGGTAAATGTCTTGTAGGTGAAAAATGTGATAAAAATTATTGAAACCATCGTCCTTATTTTCGCAGTCCTAAAAATTTGTTTGATGATAGTTTATATGATAATTAGCTAGCTAATAACAGCTGAAAATTTAGTCTGGCTCATGTGGAACATCCCGAAAGCCTTGCCAGACTCGTCCGACACTCGTCAGGCGCGCTAAATTCCCCATGTTTTATTACACAGTTGGATTGTGGTCATCTCTACATGTTTTTACTTTTCATAATTTATGGTAAGAAAAGTATTGGTTTAGGGCAAAATTTGACTATGGCCCAAAACACTTTTCTGAACGTTTTGATCCCAGGAATCCAAAAAACAAGGTTTTAGTCCGTCCGTTCGTCATCAAAAAACTTCGCTAACTTCGCCAATAACTTTGTACTGATCAAAGATATAAGAAAGTTGTATTAATCAAATGTCAAATGTTTGTGGTAGGAAATTATTTAATTCTCCACAAAATCGATCTCTTGACTTTATTTTGTATTTCCTTAGTTTTTGAGTTATAGCCATAAAAAAATCTGGTCAAGGTGACTTGTCCTAAACTTCTCATCATATTAATGTGGATCTAGAGCGATTTTTGTAATTAAGTGAAAATCACGAAATTGCAGATTGTCAAAAATTTCCCCATCTAAAAATACGAAATGTACGACCTAACTTGAGAGTCTGGCGGGGTTGTTGGGACAGAAGATTTTCTATGAAATTATAGCATTATTTATCATGTGACAAATTTTCAAATCCGGGAAAATTTTTGTAGTTTTTGTAATTTTCAAGATGCCGCCAGACTCATTTGCTAATTTCATAAATCAGCCAGACTTGCTTTTGATTATAGTTTATGATAGTATAAAATGATACGTTAAATTTCAAGCATGGAAAAATAAGGGTTATGGATTTCAAAAATCTGTCAAATTTCTGCATCCGCAAATTTTCAGCCAGACTGAATTTCTACCCCTTGGGATGTGGCAGACTATTATGTCCATTAATAAAATGATTCACTTTAATAAAGGTCAAATTTATGATTCGAAAAATCAATGGACTTTTTTTAATTTATAAAATCCATCCGAAAATTTTAGCCAGACTCACAAATTGTCACCCACTGTGAAAATAAGTACAAAAAAATGCACTTCCTCCTGGACTAGCAACACTAGTAAGTTTTTCTGAAGGTACGGTGAACGTATCAAAGCCAGATTTTATTTTAAGCTTGATAATTTGCGGTTCTATAATACGGATCTCAAACTATTCCACCAATCTATATACTTAATAGTAAACTAGCACCTTCAGCATAAATCTAATCTTCAACTTGAAAATAAGACTTCTACAGACAGCACCTCAAGAGCTTCATTACTCGTTTAAACGATTCGAGGTTTTCTTAGAGAATAGTATGTCTCCCTTCATTCCAGATTCAACCTCTGTGGTGTCTAACGATTCCTCCAAACGAACGTTAATATACAAATTCTCCATGCCAAAATTACCAAACTGGTCTGAAGGACTTAGTTCTGTCTTCTTCTTCTTTTTAGATGATTATGGGCTCTACGTTTTTAAACGCCCAGTCAGCCACTTTAACTTAATTCTATGTTCATAAGTACATAGTATATATATAAATTCGGATCAGAACGTCCTACGACGTTGTCCGATGCCTAACTTCCTCCCTGTGCGATTTTCCCATTGATCTTCGGTCAGATTTTTCTCGCTCATCGACCTTCTTATTCCTTCCATCCATGTTTTCTTGGGACGTCCTCTCTTTCGTTTATCAGGTGGTATCCAATGAATGACTTGTTTTGGAATTCTTTCATTGTGCATTCTCTGAACGTGGCCGTACCATATTAATTGTTTTTGTCCTATATCATTTACTATTGTTCCCTCTATTCCCATCTGTTGTCTAATGTCTTCATTTCTGATCTTATCCCTCCGTGAAATTCTCATTGCTCTTCTAATCGCGTCCATTTCTGTTGTCTCTAATTTCCTTTTATTCCTTTCAGTGAGTCGCCATGTTTCACATCCATAGAGTAATATGCTTTTAACTAGTGTCTCGTATATATATATTTCCTGTTTTTTGTAATTTCAGTGCTCCATAGAATGCCATTTATGCATCTGATAACTCTTCGTGCCTGTATTACTCTGTTGTTTATTTCTCTATCGTCCGTTCCATCTCCTGTAAATATCGATCCCAGGTACCTGTAATTTTCACATGCCCTAATTTCCATATTATTGTCTAAAATAAGATTTTCTGTATTAGCTCCAATTGGAAGGTATTTTGTTTTTTCTGTATTTACTGTGAGACCCCATTTAGCATATTCTTCAATTATTTTCCGCACCATATATTCCATGTCATCTTTGTCATTTGCAATTATGGCCTGGTCGTCTGCAAATTGCAAGGTGTATAGGCATATGTCATTTAGTTCTATACGCATTCCGTTACATTTTCTTAACCATAGATGTAAGGCCTTGGCAATATAAATTTTAAATAGTGTTGGGGATATACAACAACCCTGTCGGAGCCCTTTAGTGATAGAAATTTCCTCTGAGAGACCGTTGACCGTTTTTATTTGTGATTTTCCTCCATGGTAAAGATTTTGTACAGCTTTTATCAGAGCTGGCGTTAATTCTTGATTAGTGCAATACTTCCCATAATTTTATTATTGGCACTGTATCATATGCTTTTTGTAGATCGATGAATGTTATATGAACTTCCTGGTTCATTGCAGATTTCTTCTCGATGATCTGTTTCAATGCAAAGATATTATCTGTACATGATCTTCCGCTTCTGAAACCATTCTGCTCTTCTTCTTCGTAGCTGGAGTATTCCTCTTCAATTAAGTTCCTCAGTATCCTTCCATAGAGGCGACTCATAGTGCTGGTGACCGAAATTCCCCTGTAGTTATTGGGACCCTTCCTCGAGCCCTTTTTATATATAGAGGTGATATATGCTTTTTTCCACTGTTCAGGTACTGGATAACCATTTAAGCACTGGTTAACTATGTTTGTTAACATTCTAAACAGTTTTTGCTTCCAGATTTTATGAGTTCCGCATATACTCCCTCTGGGCCACATGCTCTTCCACTCTTTAAAGACATTATAGCGGTCTTTATTTTGTTGGTATCCACGTAGATTTCCTCTCCTTCAATGCTTATTTCTGGGTGTGGCGGTTCTTGATACTCAGGTCTGTTCTCTGACAACAATTTGGAATAATATTTCACCCATTCGTTGTTGGTTATTATTTCTATAGGGGCTGACTCCTGTTTTTCAGTTGTTGTTGTTTTTATAAATCTCCATACTTCCGTATTCCTTCTTCCGCCTATATACGTATTAATTTCTTTGCATTTGTCATCCCACACTTTATTCTTTTCTTCTTTTACCATTCTCCTCACCTCATTTTTCTTGTCATTATAAGTGCGCTTGTCTAGTTCAGATTTCGAATTTAGCCATTTCAAATACAGTATCTTTTTTTTTCCTCTACAAGTTTTTCAAGTTCATCAGTCCACCACAACTTTCTGCTCTTTCGTCTCGCTTTTATTCCTAATGCTTTCTCTGCGGCTCCATGATACTGTCAATTATATTATTGTATGTTAGGTGAAAAGGCCTTTCCGAATCTTCTATAAGTTTTTCATCAAGCCTGTTCTGATAAAGATATTTGACGCTGTCATGCATTAGACTTTCTAAATTATATCTTACTGTGGTAACTGGCTTCGTTTTTCCTGTTTCCTCTTGATTGTTTTGTTTAATTTGATATGGTGGAAAGAGAATTTTTGATCTTAAAAGGTAATGATCTGAGTGGTGTCCGGTGCCCCTTAGGATTCTTACATCATTCATTTTTATGTTGTTACTTTGTTTTGTAATTATATAATCTATTATTGATTTTAGGTCACGTGTTGGTTGAATCCAAGTATATTTATGAATTTGTTTATGTTTAAAGAAACCATTTTTTATTCTTAAGTTGTTATACTCGCATATATAAGTTGTTATACTCAATAAGCCTATTACCGTTGTCATTGATATTTTCCTCTCCGTAAGGGCCTATGATTTTATTATTTTCTTTTCTTCCTGTTCGGCTATTAAAGTCACCCAGCAAAACTAAATCTCTCGTATTTCCAATGTCACTAATTATCTCATGGAGCTTAGTGAAAAACTGGTCCTTAATTACTACAGTCTCGTCATCGGATGGAGCATATACACCTAATATTGTTAATCTCACATTTCTTTCACTTAAAGTTTTAAATTTAATCTGATAATATTTTCATCTATACCTTGCCAATCTGTAATATTTTTCTTAAACTTGTTCTTTATAAGTACAGAAACACCTCTTTTTGCACGTTGATCTTTGGGCACTCCGCTATAATAATGAAGATAGTTTCCTATTATTTCAGACCCACTACCTTTCTTTTTGGTTTCTGTTAATGTAATTATATCTAATTCTAATTTTTCTAAATCTTTGATTATAATTTCACGTTTATTTCTAAGGCCTTGTACATTCCACGTCCCAAATTGCATAGTCCTTTTTCGTTGCCGTTGTCGTTTTCCTTGTAATCCGTCCGTTACTCGGAGGCTTTGTTTAGGCTTTTTAGTATTTAAAACGTTTTTCCCAGGGTTGAAGTACTAGTCCAACGCCTTAACCCCCAACTTGGAGGACCGGGTAATTTTTAATCAAGGGTTTCTTCCTCTAGCCTTTGGTGATCCAACACCGAACTACAAGGCAGCAGGTTCGTTTGTACCCTAAACAGGGGCCCTTACAGGGTGCTATCATCTGGGCCAGATGAACCCTGGTTTTTTAACGAGGTTGTTACTCCTCCCCCTCACCCTTTTGCAACCTGGCTTAGGACAGGCTTTGGCGGGTTTACAAGTAAGTACATAGTACATAGTACATCTACAAAATGTGTTAAGTTTTTAACAAACGAAGATTCTTTAGTAGGAATTAATAGTTAGATAATTTGTAGAGGAAATACTTACAAAAACTACTTAAACTACTAGTTGTTACTGAATCTCCTGAACAAGTGACAGGTCTGAGTGGCACACCATTTTGTTTATTTGTGGTAACCGGTAAAGACATGATGGTTTACCATAATGTTAGTGTAGTTGTTCCCAAATATTATCAGCTTATAAAAGGATATTATGTTTTTTAACTAAAAAATTCCAAGAATTTTATCCAAAGAATTGCAAATTCTCAATATACGTGTTCCTAGAGTGGGAATATACCACCCCTAAAAATATTTACACTTATTTAAGACTCGGTCCAAGAAAGACGTGATAGAAAAAGCATATATGGATGGACCCTTTATAGTACTCTTTATGAGACCTGCGTTGTTTACTGTATTTATGATAGTTAATGAGGATGATGATAATCATTTTCTGATTCTCAATATTCGGAATTTGACGTTGTATTTTTTTTAATTAAACTGCTACACCAACTTGTTTAAAAAAAAACTTTGGAACAAAGTTGGAAACTAATTGTAAACTACTTTGCAACTTTTGTCTCAAAATACTCGCACCCTTCCCGCTATGCCTAAGTCATAAGACAAAAAAAACTCTAAGTTTTACACATTATCTAAGAATTAATAAAAATAAAATTCGTGTTCTGTACGTAGTAGAAAGACCATTTATTCCATTTGAACATAGAATTGATTTATTCGCTATGAACAATAGAATGAAAAAGTACATTTGCCTGACTAAGGAAAGTCATTCTTCAAGAAGTTATTTCAACGTTTCGCAAATTTACTGCCACGTTCAGCATCCGAGTTTCCTCTTCTCTTCGTGGAAAAGGAAGTCCTGGAACGGTATAACTCCGCTCGCCATCATTACGCTAACTACCAAGTTAAATTTCTAAAAGTCCTACTGTATTAATAATTTACTTTCGAAATCGGATGTCGAAAAGAATGTGATGACATTCTAAAATAGTATAATTCCTTTTTAGCGTTCTTTACATCAAATGAAAAAACGGAACCTTTATAGGATCGCTTTGTTTTCTGTCTGTCTGTCTGTCCGTCTGTCTGTCTGTCAAGCCTTTTATCCATGTCCTTTACATACTCAGTTCTACAGTCGGATACGGCCGTTTATGGCGCAAAAAACTTATATTTCGACACTCTACAAGCTCACCGTAAAAAATAGATTTTGGTAGGCGGTTTTCTTGCATTCTGCATACGTAACCAACCCATCTTAAGCGGGATTTTGTAATCATGACTTCAACTCTCTTTCGGTGGGCGAGTCCGACTCGCAGATATCTATTTTTTTATTTATTATTGTTTATAATATTATTTTTATCCTAACGTTTTTCTGGAGGAATTGTTAAACATTATCGAAGCTGAATTGAGGGAAGACAACATTTACTTCCAGACCCTCAAACGTTTTAACGGTGTGATGGAGCTCTTGAGGTGCTGTCTGTACTCTTTCTTTCAAGTTTGATTCCCAAGACGATGATTTACTAGTGTTGCACAAGAGTCTTGAAAAAGTCTTACAAGACCAAGACTCTTGCAAGAAATTCAAGACAAGACTTTCAAAACTTCTTGTCCTGAATTTCAAGACAAGACAAGACTTTAATATGCAAGAAATTTCAAGAGTCTTGCAAGATTTCTTGAATTCAAGATTTCTTGAAAGTTAGAAATTATACATTTTTTTAAGTGATAATTGGGTCTTTGCTTAAGTTATGTCGGGTTTATACAACATTTACATAGTCGTAATCACAATCATAGTCATAATCATAAAAGTTAAAAAATGTTGACAAATACCATGAACTTAGCCTTTAATTATGTTACCCAACTTCACTGATATAAAAATTATGATTATGAAAATGTTCTATAAACGCACATTAAAATTGCGTTGTGGTTATGACGATGATTAAGACTGTGATTATGATTACGACTTATGCAAATGTTGTATAAAACCGGCATTATATTGACCAGTGTTCATTTTTTTTCTATCAAAGCCAGTGTTTTAGAGTTGAGAATGAAATAAAATAAAGTCGAGGCAATAAACCGTACATTGGGTAATTGGTATTATACACAAAATTATATTGGTATAATGGTATTATAAAAATACTAACGGTAGTTGAAACTACTGGTGGCTTCGTGGAGCACGCTATTTGCGCTATTTGGTACTACTTTTCATGCACGAAATTGCCCCGCCAACAAAAAGTAGTATCAAATATAGCGCAAATACTATATACACTCTAGCAAGACCTTTTCGTATACCCTGTGTCCAAACTTTTCCAACCAATCTTCCATAACAAAAAAATAAAATTAATACCATAAAAAATAAAAGTAACAAACGGGTCACCAAAATAGAACATAATAAACCAACAAGAATTAACAGCTTTTATTTGGTAATGGCTTCTGTTTCGTCAAACGGGCGAGTTGACATAGTTCGTTTGCAGTCCGTTAATATTTTTTTTGCTAAAATTAGCATCGTTGTTGTTCATTTTTCCGTATTACATTTTGTATACGACGCTTTCTATGAAATAAAATATAGAAATATTATTACCTTTTTGTTAGAATATAAAATTTTTCAAGACAAGAAATTTCAAGAGTCTTGCAAGACAAGACAAGACTTTGCCATTCAAGAAATCTGCAAGACAAGACTTTGAAAATTTCTTGTCTTGAATTTCAAGACAAGACAAGAAATTGATTTTCAAGACAAGAATTTTTGTCTTGTGCAACACTATGATTTACTCATATGTATATGGAATGGTGAAATAGTTTGATACCCAAACTATTAATCCTGCAGTTATCAAGCTCAAAATATGGCTTCGATACGTTGAATATATCTTTAGAAAAACTAAGTCCGGAAACAGCTTTTTCTTAAATAAATTAATTTACGCATGGAAAATAACAATAAGTTTCAAATCACGTTATTAAAATTTATATTTACCAGAATAAAGAAAATAACTGACAAAAATTTACATTAAAACAAAAGGAACAACTGCGTTAAAATCAAAACATCTACACCAAATTGTTTCGTACAACACAACCCGGAATTCTACAACAGTCTAAGACACTAAAAAAATCTCAGGACATACGACCGAGAAAAATCAAAGATTTTCCTCGATTTAAGTTAGAATAACTCAAAGTACATATTCCAGAGTCGTTTGTGTCTAAAGAAATTAATAATATCGTATTATCCTAACCTAACCCAATTCTTTCAATCAACGGTATTACTTGGCTTGGCGCTGTACCCTAGGGGGCGGTTGTACTAGGAAGTAGTGATGGGAATACCGGTTCCACGTGAGTCGCGTTACAATAGCGACCGTTCCAGAAAATACCGCGATTTTGTAACCGAGGTTCCGACTTCCAAAGTGTTGCAATCCTCGCTAAAAATATATTATCTAACTTATCTATATTTGTAGATTAATGTAACTTTTATCCGCCACTCATTTTCCAAATATCGAATTTATAATTGTGTATAGCCAATCTATCTCATTTTTAGGAAAACGATGACATTCCTTGTTATTTTTCTTCTTTATCAATTTTCGTTTAAATAAAATGAACGGTTCATATTTATGTGTATTGCAATATAATATATATTTAATGTTAAAATCAAGAACAAAATCCAAACCACTGTCAAAAAAAATTGTTTATTGGTCTAACCTAACCTTAAAAACAGATATAAACAATAAAACTTATATAAATGTATAAAAGCCAATAAAATATTTTTATTTTACTTTATTTGCTTTTGCATTTCATCTTTCAAACAACACTATTTTATACCAAGCCCAGTACATACCAAAAATCGCTATTTCGAAGGGAACGTAGCGACGGGAGCACCAACGCCAATAGTAACCGACCAAATCGCGACAGGCAAAAGCAAAACCCTAGAAGCGCTCCAGTGACTGCTGGAACGAAGTACGTGGCCGCCGAGATCGAGCGTCGAGAATCAGTTACAGCAGTTACTTCTGTTCGCGACAGGGAACTAAAACTCTAGGAGCGCAACGGCTGGAGCGAAGTAGGTCGCCACCGAGGTCGAGCGTCGATGCCCAGTTACAGCAGTTACTTCTATTAGCGACAGGGAACTACAACTCTAGGAGCGCGACGGCTGGAGCGAACACGTCCCGATCAAGATCGCGCGGCGCTACGGGCATACCCTCGGGCATACCAGTTCCAGATACTACTGTTGGCGACCGACGAAATCGCGACGGCTGGAGCTAAACACGTCGCTATGTTACTACGGTTCGAGCTAACTTCAAGTGCGATTATAAATAACTTACTTGCAAATTATAAATAATTTATAATTTTGTCGTCATTATGATCGTCGTTCTTCAGTAACAGGTTCCTGATTCGTTGTGGAGCGCGACAGGACGTTACAAAAAATACCGCTCCAAAATCGCGTTACTCAAATACCGACACATCACTACTAGGAAGTAAATTTTCTTTTTCTATATTTATATTAAAACAGCATTACATGTCACTTTTTCAAACATGCCCTTCAAATCCTCCAATTTAATAGCTGATAGTAAGAAGTTTCACTTCAAATATGCGCACATAGTGCACTCGCTGTTTTTTTAAACCTTGTATTCCATTATAAGTATGTATGCCTTTCTAATTCACACAACGGACGACAGAGGCCAGCGGGGCCCGACCAAAAAACAAACAAACTTAGCGGTGACCCTTCGATGGTAGCAAATTGCGTTAAAATTCAGTTAATTTGCACAATGGCGTGCCTTTCGCAGGGCCGCGGCGCCTCCAAAACAAATATAAAGTGGCCGCAAGAAATTAATAATTGAATTGTGCGCGGAAACGTTTGTTACGGGCCTGCATTGTGCCCGCACGAACAATGAACGCTGTTTGTTGGGTCGTACGCAAATACGACGAATTTACTTCGTGTCATCTTTGAGTGTGTGGTCAGTTTTAGGGCCGGTTTGCACTGTGGTGCTGATCACTTCGTGCTAGGTACCTTGTAAATTATTATCAAATAAGAAATGTACAGGGTGGCGCCTCTCATACGACGCGTAGGAGAACCAAGGAGAACGGTAGTTTATATCAAAATGAAATTTTGGCAGCATATGTAGGTTAACTGAAAGCATTTTATAAAAATATATAGAATTATACAGGGTGTCCCCAAAAAAAGTTACACATCAAAGTTGTGTTTTTTCTAATGGAACACCCTATATAGGTATTAATTGATTTTCGGTTTCTAGGAAAAAATAAAGATGAGTTTTATTAAAGAAGCATAAACTTAAAAAATAAAGATTTTGACATATTTCACATTTTGTGAAAATGAAGCGTAAATTTGAAATTTCAATAACAGCTACCTAAATTTTAATTGATCTTGTATAGCCTGATATTTAATAACAGTAACCATTTATGTTAAACTAAATTAAAATTTGACCCGAAAAGTTATACAGAGTGAGACAAAATTTATATGGAACATTAGTCACTTTTAAAAGCAAGTTACTCCTTTATTTTAAATAGAACACCCAATATATTATTCCGGTGTTCAAGGGCGAATTCGTATACATTCAAAATATTATTTAGGTTGCCTACCTCTCAGACAAATATTTTCCTAGATATTTTAATTTTTATTGATTTTGCGTCAGTAGATCTTTATTATTTGAAAAAATCTAGAAGTGGCTGTAATAGACCTTTTGTTAATTTAACAAAAATTAAAGGCGTAGAAAAAAATACTCAACGATAATAAAAATATACACGTTTAAAACATATTTTAATTATTACAGAATTAAAACTATGTATATATAAACCTATATTTATTTGACAAAAATTAGCTAGATCAAATCAAATGCTCAAAATGCTTCCTTTCCTGTGAACTGCATAAAATGATTGTCTCCAAAAGATTTTTTTCATTTTATAAGGCATATGTGATTGTAATTAAATAATTTTATAAGGCAATGATTGTAATCATTTCTCTCATTTTGTCCACAATAGCTGGTCGAGTTGTGTAAACACTGTCTTTAACACATCCCCATAAAACAACACATTAGATAAAATCGGGCGCATTTAAGTATTCTATTAATTGGTGAATGCATACTTCATTCACCAACTAAAAGAATCATATCAATTCTCTCTGATATAGGATAAAGTTGCATTTTCAGAAAATTTCTGAGAATTTTTTTTGTTTAACTGACACAAAATTATATAACTAGTTGTTAAAGGTTGGACTAATTAGACAGCTCTGTTGAAGTAACATCAGACGTATCACAGCCACCTAGATTTTATCAAATAATAACCATCTACTCTTTTTTGGGGAGACACCCCGTGGAACTCTCTATATTTTTAAAAAGTGCTCTGAATAAACTAACATATATGCTCACAAAATTTCATTTCAATATAAACTGTTGTTCTCCTTGGAGTTTCCGCGTCGCCGTCGTATGAGAGGCGCCGCCCTGTACAGGTAAAATAAGTTACCAGTAATCTGTACTAGTGTTGGTCACTTTCTTTGCGACATCACAGTTTTTGTCAAATATTAAGGAATTTTTATATAAACAATAATAAATTAAAATGTATTTCACAGATTTTATATTATTTGATCGTTTTGTAACATGTGCATTTTATAATAGCTCTTATAATTCGTTTCTTTGCATTACTCTTTGGTACGTGATTTGGACGATGTTGGTCTGTGCAAGTTCTTTACCATATGATTTGGATATATGAACTTTTCTTAATGTGACGAGCACTGGTACGTTTACCTTATCTCTAACTTCACTACCAATTTCCTTTTTTGCAACTTTTTTTCGGTCCGAGATCACATTCAGCAGATTTTTTTTCTGCTGAGCATGCCATGCTGACGTCTCCGTTAATCTTTGTCCCTCCGCATCCAAAAAATCCAAATATCTTTGCTTTTTAACTAAATATAAACTGAATTAAAAGTCTACGGAAGGACATTTTGTAATTAATCGCTTCTTAAAAAAATATTTAACGTTTCAAGGCTTATACCTACTATCTTTCTTATCGTTCTTGTCCTCTGAATACAAGATCACTTTAAATCGGTTTGAAAAATTACTCCGCCATGCTATTTATTGTGGTCTTTTAAATTTCAGTATCACTGAAGAAAATATAAGTAATTTTACAAAAAAATATTGATACATTTTAGGATTTTGTATAAGAAACTTGTAAAAATAAAATATTTTTGCATAATTTCACAAAAAATGTAATTTTGCAAAACAGTTTATTAATATTAAACGATTAACACTAAACGGTATTATTGTCACAATGAGTTTTGTGTCTTTAAAAATTAAATTTAAATCAGAAATAGTCTTGTAGAGCAAAATTTACAAAATTCGTGTAAATTTACCATAATATATTTAGTAAAAAATGACGCCACATCAGTGTCAAGCTGATGTGTATTAAGTAATCGACGTAGTTAGAGGAAACAACGAACGACGAAGAACGTTTTAAGGATGCTTCACGCTATACCGTAAAGGTGCGTATTCATTAAAGGTGCGTACTCACTGAGCGAACGAATGCCGAATGAACAACGAACTCTGAATGATTCGTCAAGTGTGTACGTAAATGCGAAGGCGAATCGAATGGTATTTTTAAGTTCGGAGTTCGGTTCGCCGTCACCTGCGTTCGGTCGGAGAGTGGTACATCAAAGAGATTCGCAGTTCGGTGTTGACGAGATTCGCGAGATTTTAATTTTTTGGGAGAACTCCGAATCCGAATTTGTATTATTTGCATTTGGACGCTGTATTTTTAAGTTAAAAAAATTCAAGATGTCTGATAAAATTCAATGGACAGACAAACTTACAATTGATTTAATTGAATACATATTAGAAAGGAGGAATTGTTATGGAATCCTTCCAATAATTTGTACCATAATAAAATTAAAAAAAAAGATGCATGGAAGCGATTGAGTGTCCAATGTTTTCTTTGCCTTTTTTGCTTTTAGTGATTCTGCAATAATTATAAAAGCTGATGCCGCTATAATTTTGTCACACATTTTTTCTACTAAACAAACACAAACCGACGTAGCCAAGCAAACAGCGAACTTTCTGCATTCGTTTCGGATTCTCTCATTGGTAGGTTACCTGAATTACGGCCGAACGAACCCAGAACCTTCGTTGTTCGTTCGGCATTCGTTCGCTGAGTGAGTACGCACCTTTATCCGAACGAACGAATGTTCGCTAGTGGTATGGACGGGGACCGTACGATAGAACCGCACGAGAAGACCGGACGCGAACGTCTTTGATGTACCGACTCGAAACGGATGGTCGAGCGAGCGAACGAACGAACGGCCGCATGCGTTCGGTCCCCGTCTAAATATACCGCACTTTCATTCGTTCGTTCGTTCGTTCGTTCGGATAATGAATACGCACCTTAACGGGTCCGAGCCGTGCGTCGGTGAAGACACGGCCAAACATTGTCATGTGTTCTTTACACATATACATTCATGCCAGGCCGAGCACGATCCGAGTTTCGCCGGAACTCGTCCGTGCCCCGTCCCAGAAATGTCGGCGTACATTTTTTCTCGGATCCGCTCCGTTCCCGCCACGTTGCGGAAGGCATGAATGTACTTTTCCTGGTGCCCCGATTGCAATCTGCAGTCATGATATAAACAAAGTACACTTTTTATCATGTCTGTAGTAGGTATTAGTGAATCTTACAGCAGTATTTGACGACAGGGTATGCGTAAAACTGGACAATGAAAGGATGTAATGAACAAGATAGATCCTTCATCTTTTCCTTTGAGCAGGCGAGAGTCTCAGTGCGTGGGTGATTAGGGTTTTTATAATTTAAGTGTAAGTATATTATATTAATTATGTTTATATGTAGTTTCTGTAAATATAAAGCCAGCTTTCTTAGAAAACACAATCTCCATTTATTATAATTATAAAATATAATTATTGTTCCATGATATCTCTATATTAACATATCTCTGTATTCTTTATTCTTTTAGACTGTGTTTCGGAGGACAAATTTAATAGAGGACCGGTGTAGAGGACTCTATATCCATAATATCTCAGTTGGTAAGAGACTTGCTCTTTCCTCCCGAGTGGAAGAAAGCCGCACTGGTACTGATTCCTAAAAACTCTATTTTTTTATTAGACTAAATGAAGAACTCGATCGAATAGGAACTCTTTCAGCGCGCCAATATGGTTTTCGAAAAGGTAGACAAACAATACATGCGATCGAACATGTACTTCTTATTGCCAGACAAGCAGCAGATTATGCACCAAATAATAGAAAATTATGCGCAGTAATTACTCTAGATGTGCAAAATGCGTTCAACAGTGCTTCGTGGCAGATCATTCTGGACGAAATGCAAAAATGGGGTATAAGTTCGTCTCTGACTAACATGGTGGCATCTTATCTCTCTGAAAGGACAATTTTAATTGAAGACGATACTGCTAAAAGGCAGATTAACGTAACCAGTGGAGTGCCCAGGGGTCAGTACTTGGCCCAACACTATGGAATATCCAGCACAACGACCTACTGGAAACGGCAATGCCCGAAGGAGTAACACTAATCGGCTTTGCCGATGACGTAGCGATGGTGGTAACGGCCAAAAACGAAAAGACACTCATGAGTGTTGCTAATGCAGGGCTACAAAGAGTGGCCAACTGGATCGAGCGCAAAGGTCTAAAACTAGCACTGAACAAAACTGAAGCGGTTTTATTAACCACCAAGAGGAAACTCTCTCATATATCATTTGAGCTTCTCGGTACAACAATTTCACCAAAGAATGCAATAAGATATCTTGGAGTTTGGCCTGATTCAAAGCTTACATTCGGCGAGCATATAAATCAAGTTATACGAAAGGCGGAACGAACTTTGACCGCACTGGGTAGGCTGATGCCTAATATAGGAGGGCCACTTGCTTCCAAACGTAGAATCCTAGCCTGTGTAGCACACTCTCAACTGTTATATGCCGCACCAGTGTGGCACTTCGCAATATCAAAGGGATATATAAGGCAAAAACTTAAAGCTATACACCGTAAACTGAACCTCAAGATCTGCAGTGCATATAGAACCGTCTCCACTGAAGCATTAAATGTCATATCCGGGGTGCCGCCTATTCACCTACTTGTAGAGGAGAGAAGAGAGAGATACAAAGGGACATCAAAACTGGAGGCAAGAAGCATACTGATGATTGAATGGCAAAAGGAGTGGGATCTAGATAGATATGGTAGATGGACACATGATCTCATACCAGACATTAATATCTGGTTAGACAGAAGCTTTGGAGAGACGGACTATTTCCTAACTCAGGCATTGACAGGGCACGGATGCTTTAACAACTATTTGCATAAAAGGGAGAGATCCACCTCAAATTTGTGTATGTATGCAAGGAAGTTGACAGTGTCGAGCACACACTATTCCTCTGCAATGAATGGAAGCAGTTTAGAGAGTCATTCCAACGAGACAGTGGTGGACAAGTCTTTAATGCCAAAAATATGATGCAAGGGCTACTAAGTGGTGAAACATCATGGAAAATTACATATAGATGCATTCGAGAAATAATAGAAACCAAAGGAAATAGAATGCGGGGCCTAACCGCATAGACAGCCTTCCAGCTGAAGTAATGCGCAAGCGGTTTCCAGCTGGATAGAGCGATGGAATGCGAGGAGGGTTTTTTTAGTCGGTAGGAATCCGACACTACCCAACGGTGTCTTATGCAGGATTTTTCCCCTCCTCCTCAAAAAAAAAAAAAGTTGACTGTTTTGATTAGATTCCTTTTTCTTGCATATTTTTTTAATTTTGTATATAATGGCAATTTTGTTCCTCTGGTTAGGTGCAGAATTCCAGTAAGGTTCTTCAGAGACAAGAAGAGATGCAATGAGTATCTTACTTACATAAGTTCTGTTTTGTGACTTTTTATTAACCTTTATAATAAATATTATAATTAAAAACACGTGTTTTATTAACTTTATTAATATTTACTAACGCTTTGTGAATTTACAAAAATAATTGTAAATTTAATATAATAAAATGTTTTAATTTGTTGTTACTCTGTTATTTGTTGTAATATAGTAATATTACAAGAAGTTGGCGATTTTAAAAGATAAATTTACAATTGCATGGCTCAATATTGCTATTAAATTCACAAATTAATTTTTTCAGCGATCATAAGAAAAATTTCAACTTTTTAAAGAAATGGGAATAAATTACACGAAACTCAATGCCTACTATTTATATGAAAAATACCGCGTTGCCAAGCTGGCAATTTTTGAGCAAATAAAGAACGACATTTTTTTAGTTTCACTCTTTCTTCTACCTGGTGTCGTACTACGCTTACACGTTTTGTAAACTATAATTTATTTTTATGATCTACGCCACCTGATGATGACGGGTGAAATGAAAAAGAAAATAAAGGCAGGGGTACTTTTTAGCAGGCTTACGTGGGGAAAAATAGTTATTTATGCAACAAGTGCAGAAGTTACTGTTAATAACTCGCAGTACACAGAATATTCATATAAAATAACCTGCAACAGTGAAGAGAGTTACACATGTTTTATTATTTCGCGTTTATATTAAGAATTATTAATTATTTAGGTATGTTGGTATGTGTATAATGATATGGAAGGTGTATGGTATGCATTAATTATTTAGATGGTGCCTCTGGGTATGAATTATCCACTGATTTTTGTCCCATTCCAAAATTAGTGTTTGATTGTTTATATTTGAGGCGTCAAGTTGCAAAATCCACCTTATCCATTAAAAAAAATGGCTTAATGACATAGATTAATAGTGGACCCTGAAATCTACATAAACATTAGGGTGGGTCAAAAAAATCCACAATTTTTTTCACTTTATACTCTGAAAAAAAGGTTGGTTGACACTTCAAAAAAATTATGAATTGTTAATCAAAAAAAATGTGTTAATCAAAAACTGTTAAAATTATTGTGCATTGAAGTTTGATGACTTTTAAACGGTTAATTTAATCGACTAATCATAAGAAACCATTTTTGTAGAGCCAGTGAATTTCCTAGAAAACCATGAGTTGTTCGTATAATAATGATTTTTTGTTAACGATTTATAAAATTCATAAGAAAAAAGAATAATCATATTTCGACCTTTAATAACTTTCGAACAGTGAGGTTTACGAAAAAATTGTAAAAGACATTTTTTGTAGAGAATTCAATCTTATATGATCATGTGAGACAAGATATTTTTTCCAAATAGTAAATACCGAGATATGATTTTTTTTCTAATAGTAAGGAAAAAATAGAAAACTGAAAGGCGGAGGAGCTTCCTATTAAAATTAAGAGCTCATACATGGATAATTTTTTTAGGTGTCTACCAACCTTTTTTTCAGAGTATAAAGTGAAAAAAAATAGTCTTTTCAATCATTCGGGTCAATTTTTTTGACCCGCCGTAATAAACATATTCCCAAACTGCAGCAAAAGTCCTCTATTCCGAATCTTATTTTATATTTCTGAATCTTATCTTTATTTTTTTGTTCATTGACATTGTAAACATTTATAAATGTTCATTTTAAATAGTAAGACAAGGATGACAATGTTATTTGTGTAATGTTTTGTATTCTCTTTTGTTTACTTTGTTTGTTCACTTTACCTTTGTCTACAAATTCTGTCGTAAAATTTTTTGACAATAAAAGCATTTATTTATTTTATTCCTCTACAAATTACGTTACGGCAGCAAAATCAGTCACGATTGTTGCAAATCCTATATTTATTCATAGGCTTCATATTTACACAAGTATAATATTACTACTGGCGTCTTATACATTTCAAATCCTTACCCAATTTTAATAAAATAGCATATCTAATAAATCAAGTTAGGATGCTATACCCTGCTGGCAAGCGAACCTTTAGGTCGGCGTTTACATGTATAGGAGTGAGTCGTTATGGCAATTCAGTAAATTGGAGTGAGCAAAAATACGAAGTATTTATTACATAACTACTTAAACTGACGCTAGATTCCATGCGCTTGGGAAAATACTCGCCTTCTATCTTTATTCAGTACTTCTGATCTTATTTTACTAAGCGTGTTGACCGTACTCTTCGTACACATGGAAACCGCCACCCAAGACCAGAAATGCCGACCCTTAGTGTAGATAGTAGTTTTGTGTTTTTTCTCTTTAAAAATTAAATATTAAATTTTATTTCTAGAAAAACGAGATACAAAACAATGACTCTACTCAGTAGATATTTTTTGTAAAATAACGCTTCAAACATTAGCTAAAACAGTTTTTGCATATTATCTCGAAACAACACCTACTACTATTTTTTTCAAACGCCACAAATAATTTTTTATACAATTTCAAACGTTCCAAATAATATAAAAAGATTTAAAAGTCATACCATAGTAATTATACAGGGTATCTCAGAAACATATTTTCTCTTTATCGTTTCTCAAATAAGTTCAAAATAACGGAGTTATACTCTGTTTTTTTTCTCAGGTAAGATTTCGACAGACGATGACAGAAGAAAAGCAGATGACGTCCCATACCAATCTATTTATTTTACTAAAAAAAGTTTCTAATAATTTTTAAGTTAACTATGGATGGGTTTAAATATAAATCCGTCATGCGTCGTCTCTTGTTGTTTTTAACCAGTTTTATTGGTTTATGTCAAAAATGACAGATCGTATTTCAATTTTATTGGTTTGACGGAACGATGAACGACAAACGGACGCCGATGCGTATGAACTCGCCTTTAGATTTTTGACGCTTGTCAAAGTCTTGCCAAATTATAGGTTATAATTTTGTGTCAACTTTTGTCAAATACCCTGCGTTTTGGAAGATGATGCATTTTGATTCGTGTTATTATGTGTGTTTTGTGTCTTTTGAAGTCAAGTGAAAAAAGAAAGTCTAGTCCCGAAAGTCTTATACACCAATAAAGTTACCATCAATAAAGTTCGTATACCATCTCGTCGTAGATAAGTGCATCTCGAATATGGTAGAAGGACCATACTAAACACATACTAAAAATTGGAGTAGCTGTAAAATATCGACATCACACGATAAGTAAATCATGGATTTTAGTACTTTAATACTGCTTTAAAAAAATTAAGATTAACGTTAATTAATCAACCTTTAAGGTATAAAATTTGGTAAGTGTTATTATTAATAAAATAGTTTGCTTTATTTATGTTGTTTTATTTATTCCTGTGGAATATTACAATTTGTATTTGTACATAAGTTATATTGATAAATATAATCATAAATGCAGGAAGTTGCATAAAGCTTGAAAGTAAGAAATAGTTCTTTTTAATATTTTTTTGGTATTTGGTGTCATGTTCTTGTTTTTTTGTATTAACACATACCGTTTTTTATTAAATAAAATAACTCGATTACATTTTTTCAGTTTTATACTGTTTTTTTCACAATATTTTGAAGTAATCACTTGTCAGTCAAATTTTAAATAAATTTCCTGCTATGCGTTCCAGTTGTACCAACTTATTTCTTTGTAAAATAAAATAAATTACTTTGAAATTAAAATGACAGACACTTCTATCACTGTCAAGGATCTTCTCGTTGGAGAAACTATACACTATATCCTTTAATTTTATCCATATGATCGAAAAAAACGGTGTCAGAGATGGCTTGGAAATGAAGATTGCTGTAATTTTATAAACAAGAAAGAAATAGTGAGGGAAATGTATAAAAAAGAAGAAAAAGATTAAACGGCTCAGCCCTCAACAACTCGTAACCGTATACACCAGTGCAGACTTTGCTCCTTTTATTTTCCATCATTTATTTTCGTTTCTTCATCAATTTTTTTCCATCTCCTGGGTTGCACACGGTGCCTCGTTGCATCGTTTGCTTCCTGGTTTTTTGTGTTTTGGAATCGGTTTCATCGCTTCTTGATTCCTTACCGTACTGATGAAGACTGAAGGCAGTTACATCAGTGTACACTAGTGTAGGTATGGTTGTGTGAGTGTGTGAGTGTGCGTGTTTGCACTGGTGTACACTGGTGTATACGGTTACGAGTTGTTAAGGGCTGAGTCGTTTAATGTTTTTCTTGTTTGTAATTTTATATGCAAAATTATATGGCAAATTTTATCGAGAGTCATTTCTAAGCATACTGGACACGTTTTTTTTTTGATCATACAATATGTTTAAATAAAACTCTATATAAACATAATACAACTGAAATGTGAGTATAATGAGTGTAATAATACAGGGTGATTCTGATTCTTAATCTATACGCATAAAGTTGGGAAATTATTGCTGATGACAAATAATGACTAATAATGAAAAAAAAGTTAGTAAAATATTTTTATTTACGGAGATAACAAACTATTTGAAATAAAAACAAAAAACGTAAATTTCATTAAATTGAATGTGCATTTACTGATAAAGTTGATAAATTTTTGTGAAAAAAGACTCAAATTACTTCAGACTCTAAAAATATTTTACTAACATTTTTTTTTTCATTATTAGTTATTATTTGTCATCAGCAATAATTTCCCAAGTTTATGCGTATAGGTTAGAACACACCCTTATAATTTTAAACAACATTTCAAAATTTCAAAAGTGTATTTAGAGTTTTCTTGCTTCGGTATTGTTTTTTTTTATTTTAAAAGGAAATCTAAGGTAATAAAATTCTGGCTATTATTAAGTTTTCAGCGAGGAAGAGAACCGATGAGATTAAAAATTTCCAATTTCAATATTTTAGCAACAGCTATTAAATATTCAGAAAGGACCAGGTATTTTTAACACAATTTTCGAAGTTTAAAATTGCGTTATTTTTTCAATTTATATATTTGATGAAGACACTAATTCTAATCATAAGTTTTTTTTTGTAATTTACTGTACACAGAGATTTTTTTGTAACTGGTTTATTAAAAGTTTTACAAGATCGAATTTTGATACAAATTTAACTGTTTTACATTGAGGCCATTCGAAGGTGCTCTTTGTTTATAAAATATTCTCCACTTCCTGGTTAGGAAAGTCCCTAAATTCCTTCGAGTGTTTTAGACCGTTGGAGGATTCCCATGTCAAGTTACGAATGTAGTTTTCCAGGTTCTTGAGCTCTACTTTTTTTGGGAAGCAGAACGGTTCTGGTCCAGTGAGTGGAGTGTTTGCTCCTTTTTTAGCTAGACCGTTTGCTTTTTCATTACCTTCTATCCTTGATGGGCTGGTACCCAGAAGAGTAGGAGGACTTTATCTTCCTTGCCTAATTTGTTCAGCCTCTCCATGCATTCTTTGAGCAACTTTGCATTGATGGTTACTGAGTTGATCGCTTTTAAGGCTGCTTAATTAAGATTCTTACCTTATCCAAAACGAAGTTACTAGGGGATTTATCATTTTATCATATTTGTATCTCTTTTGGGTAACGTTACGACATCCCTATAGTTGTGCGTTTTTATATTTATAACACCGTGTATAAGAGTTATGAAATTCCAAAAAATAAATTGAACTTATTGAGTTTCGTTTTTTACTTACAACTATTATTAATTTGCGTGTATTAATTTTTCTGCAGTAGATTTTCAGCGCAATATATTATTAAGTTAAGGTTGATGTGGAAGAAAAATGTGGGTCGGCTTTTGCATAATTGGGGAAGGGCTGCAGGATGACGCCCTCGACGTTTCGAACCGATGCACAGTGCTTCGTCCCATGGACAAAAATCGAAAATAAAGTTAAAATTTACTAATATCTGAATATGTAATTTTATACTTATAGCAATGTTCAACCATCCTGTATATTATTTTTCATAAACAGCGTTTTTTGTTAGCAAATATTTTCACTAAAAATAAATTTTGCGATCATTATCTTATATCAGTGAAAAGAATAACATTCATAGTAGTACGTACATTCACGTACTGAATTGAAAGCCACTATGGATATTGTTAAACAAGGTAAGTACTTTAAATTTATTTCTAAACAAGTTCGTTATTGTTTAGTTTTTATTTATTTTTAAGATGTTTCTTAAATGGGTATAAAAATTTTACGTTTTCAAACTTCAAAAAGGCATTAAAAAAAACATATCAAAACATATCGTATTTATTGAATATTTTTGTTGCCATATTCATACACTTTTAATTTTTGTATAGTTCACCTGCGTCTGCTTGCGACGAACTTTATTTTATAATACTTTTCAGATGGAGTAAAATTGATAACCAATGCCGATCTGGTTAATACTTGGCTTGATCATAAGGACAAGAACTCAAAATTATTTATATTTCAAAAAATGTGTTCTTTATTAGATATTGGTGAACCTTCCAGTCAAATGAGATAACCACTTGTGCCTGAGCCCACTATGTTGGCGCGAAACGTGGCATAAAAAATGTTTCCATCTTTCAATTTATTATGAAACCTCATACCCAAGAAAACGAAAAAATAATATATGGATATGGTCTATTAAAGAGGTAACTATTAACATCCGAACCCCTCATACCAACAAAAGGAACAGTAACAACGCGAAAAAGTAATATATTAGAAAATGATATACAGAAATATCTTATATATGAGGATATTTCATCTACCTGTGATTTGGATGCTATAAATTTGGAAGATTCTGTCAGCAATGATTCTTCTGAATCAGAGTAGTTACGATCTATGCATTTTGTTGTCCTAAAGTAAATTTATAGTATCTTAAGTTTTTTTTTAAAATTAAATATAGCATTAATGTTTCTTTTTCATTAAAGAAACACATTTTTATCTTATATTAGGTTTATATTGTAGGAATCATGTCCTAATGTTATTCTAATTCTTTTTTATTACAGGTATTTATTTAATACTTACACCGTTTTCATACTATAAATTATTATTTCCTTAGATGGAACACAGCTCCAACATTTTTATTATTTATAAGATTTTTTTTCATAAACGTGTGACTTAAGAACATCGTCATTTAGTACAATGAGGGTACTCATCATTTGTGTCAAATAAACCTAGTTTGAATAAATTGCTTCCAATAAAAGAGAAGTTTTGGATTTTTGTCCTCTAGAGCCATATGTTCGAAGCACTGTGCGATGCCTCCAAATGGATAAAATCATCAGAATTTTTCTTAATTATGGGTCGATTGGATTCAAACTCGGCATGTGTACCGAATGGAGGTCCTCAGACGGACAGACGATAATTTTAATACAAATTTTGTGAAAGTGAATCAAATTATTTATTAACTTTTAATTTATTACTTTTTCAACATTTGAAACTACACTTTTTCAAACATGCCATTCAAATCCTTCAATTTAATAGCTGTTAGTAAGAACTTTCACTTCCAATATACGCACATAGTGCACACACAATTTTTTTACTAAAACACTTTTGACTGAATCAAAACCCTGTATAGCTTTTGCTTTTCTTAATAAGAAAAGAAGGTTAAGGAGAATTTTCCAAATAAGTAAACAAGTTTTCAATCAAGAATATGAATAATTATCCCAGAGGAGAGCTATTAGCCTAACCAGCCGCATAACTTTCGAGTTATTAATGATTGGTAGTTCATTAAGGACCTTTTGGAACGCGTCCTATTGGAAAACTTACACGTTCAGTTTGCGAACACTGGTAAGCTGCGCCAACAAACATCTATTGTTCCGCAATAGATTTATAGGCCAATTTGCCGCCGTCGGTTTGTGTAAGGAAGTCAGTTACAGGTAATCAAGGGGATGCAAAATCAAAATAGGGATGTTTGCACCCCCCTGGATAGGCGAAGAACTGGAGAGGGGTGTAGAATACGTGTTGTATAAGGTATTGGAAGTTTGGTAAGATTTGTTATGTTGCGTCGCGTCGCGTCGGCTGATTTGTTATGGTTTGAAAGAAATGGAACAAAAAAGAACTTTAAAAGCATATTCTGCAGATAAAAATGAGTAAAAAAGTTCGTATAAACTTATGTTCTAAAATGCTTCGTCTATGAGATACAGGATGTAGAAGTTAATTTTTATTTCGGTTTGTTTTTTCAAATAATTTCTGAACTAATATCAAAATTTGGATCGAAATTGGTGTCTGGGTGTTTTTTGTCATGAGAAATTTGATTTCGATATCAAAATGACTTCTAATTGTTGGGGGCGCTACCTATATATTTTTAAACTGTTTTGAAGAATAATAATTTTTCGTCCTTACCTGTATAAAATTACTGAGCAAAAAAATATACATTTCCGTAATTTTTCACGTAAAAAAGATCTCTTGGTGAAAATCGCTATAAGTAATGGTTATCAAGATATTTGGAATCGAAATAATCAATACATCATTATCATTGACAAAAATTAAGCATGTTGACTAGAGAGTTGTCATTAGAATCAAAATATAGAGGACTACCAAAATGATTGGTCTCAATCATTCCAGATTCGATCAATTCATTCGGTCAATCAGTCATTCGTACCACAAGAGTGTTAAAAAAACTTTAACTTAACTAGTATTAGACGGTACGAATTAGTTTATATTTATCTGTTGAGATGTGGATCTCTGTGGTTTGACTATTGATATCTATGGTTTTAATTACCTAACATTATTATTCAGATACTGCTGTTCAACAAACATTGATGAAGTATAGAGTTTTAAAGAATAAAAACACTAATTTGTTTAAACAAACTGCATACCCAAAAGTATTTAAGTCAATCAAAATATATACAGAAAAAGAAAATAAGTTATGTTACAGAAAGACATATTTCAAAAAATACTTTTTATGGAATAAAATTACAAATAATACTATACATATAATAATAAAATACAAGAAAAAGTGAATCATACCATTAAGAGTTATGATTAGTTTAATATTAGTGTTTTTAAATTATAGTTTAATATTATATGACTGGTAAATTTGTAAAATATTTTGAAGTAGAACAAAATAAGAAAAAAATCTTTTTTTTTAATTACCATATGGTTGAAAAAATATCGGCGTTAGCGATGGCTATGAAATAAAGATCCCAAGTAGCATTTGGACGTTATCTAACGTCGGGTATACGTCGCGTTCAATAAACCCGACGTCGGGTACCAACGTCGGTTCGACCGCCTGACGACCCTTATTTGCACCTAAATGGGGAATACAGATTCGGGTCGCCTCGACGTTGGTATCTGACCTAATAGAGAATGTAATTCTACCAATTACCAACGTCATATTATGTTGGATTTTAGTCACTTAAAATTCGTCGCTAAGCACTTACGTTACGTTTGGTTTCATATTCGCTACCGAGAATACATAAAAACCTAACCAAACTACCTAATTACAAATGGGGGGATTCATAATCACTCTTCAAATTATTATAATAATTCTGAATCATTAATCCAGACAGTTTTGTCAACGGAAGTCACTTTTTTGATTTATCTGATTAAAATACTCCGGAAAACAACGAGCGCCTTCAAAATTAGGTAGATTTATGAAATAAAAATATCTATAAAAAAGTTACTCGCAAAATATTTTTTTAATTTTCTAGCTGGTTTAATCATAAAACTGTACTGTGGTCTCTCCAAACTCAACTATCAATATTATTCTACTAGAAATCGTGAATATACATTTTAAAAACAAAAACGATTTTAAAATGGCTAACATTATCGTCTCAGACGACCGAAGTCATCAAACCGGAAGACCCGCAATCGTATTATGACGTATAATTCCAACGTACGCCACGTAACCTCACTTTGCGTATCAGTGATTTGTGGATTTGTGCAACTATTTTAAGTTTTTGTTTTCTCCTTAAAAAATGGGCAGCCACTTTATTAGGTCGCAAATGCTACTTAATGGGTTGTATTTACGGACGTAAATACAAAATACTACTTAAATTAGGTTATAAATATGAACATAAAATACAACAAAATATAATTGGACGTTACTTTAGGGATTATCAGTGGGACGTATCCTATTCGGACAACGGGTAGACGTCGGGCTAGTTCAAGTATATGTACGTCGTGTAAGCCAACGTGGAAACGACGTTGGGAAATTAATAAAAATGGTACGTTGTTATTTTGTACGTCGACAGATCGTTGGATTTACCAACTCGGATCCAACGACGTCGCTTTTAATAAGAAAGCGACGTCACCGGTAATATCACCAGCACCCGACCTAAATTTGCACAAAGTCTGACGTCGCTTCAGGTCAGATTTAGTTCGAAGTCAGATAGATGCTACTTGGGATCGCTATCATTTTATATGTAAAATTATATGGCGAATGTCATCGATCTTTTTTTTTCGATCATACGCGGCTAAGAAAATCATGATCTTGACACTGTACTGTAACGTTTTCTTGACACAATGCAAACGGCAGCTTTTCGTCTTTGCGAGCAGTCGTAGGTTTGTTTTTTATTTTTTATTAGGTGTTATAATTAATCAATAAAACAATAATTATTGGGCGCCAGGATTTTCACTCAGAAATGATAGATCTCTTTACCCCGAGGGGTGTCTCACTTGGGTAAAAAATGTACATGTACTGCCAAAATATCATGTTACTCGCAAGTGACTGCCAATGTCTGCGAAGAAGACTGCCTAATGACTGCCATGTAATTATTATAGGCGACTGCCGTAAGACCGCCAATGACTGCCAGCGACTGCCAGCGACTGCCAAGAAAATGTACATGTAATTCCAATAGTGAGACACCCCTCGCTTTACCCCAACTTAAATTTATTTATAATTAAAAAAATATTATACAAGGACAGTAATTTATGGATGAAGTTTTTAAAATGAATTAATACTTAAGAATAATAAGTAATCAAAATTTAAATGTATGACAAAAAAAATAGTATCACTTGTTTTGCTGATTAAATATCATTGACATATTAATATTGAATTACGCAAAATAAAGTTAAATAAGTACCTCAAACTAACGCAGTTCATGAACCTTGTTGTATGCGCACATAATTCCGTAAATCAATCAAAAGTTAATTAAACAAATATGTCAAGTGACACCATCACAAAATACTTGACAAGATATTAATATATATAAAAAAAATTGTATATTTAAAGTTAAGAAAGTTATATTTTAATAATGAAATTCAAAAATATCTAATAATTACATAATTATTTATGCAATTAATCAACAGTAAGTAAATAGATTTAAAATAAGTTAATAAAACTATAATATATGAAATCTGGCCTGATTATCCGGTGCAATTCTAGGCTTTGGCTCGTCCTTCTGGATGGTGTGTGGACGTTAGGTGTGGGAGCTCATCCCCAATCTACCACAGCCTCGAACAGCCTATTATTAATCCGGTAAATGATGGAGATAAACAATTGTAATTGATTAAAATTTTATTTTAAGATGAAACTTTTGTTAACAACATTCTGAGAATTCGAATAATGAATTGTGTAATGAATTGAATAATGACAAGACAAGTGACAACTGTCTAAAAAAGACAGTGATTTAGGTTATGTAAAATTTAGAGTGACAATTTTGATTATGCAAAAGAAATACATATTTTATGAGTTTGCCTAACGATTAACAACCTAACGACTAACATTAATTTAAAAATAAATCTCCAACATGAATAAGAAACAAAACATCTAAACAAAAACAGACCACAGACCACACAAAACAAATTGTTGGTTAGTAGCAGTAAGTAGTAGTCAGAGATATAGATGTGGTAGTATTTTGGTTTAATGGCCACAGCTGCCAGGCTATCCGGTCGGGCGATAGAATTATCGTTTTTTATTAAACATTAAAAAACATCATAAATTATAAAGCTAGAATAGCATACGGTTTTATATTAACTCTAATTTTTTTGAAGTTTATAAAAAGCATTCATAAAAAATATATATCTTTCAAATCTTTTAATTTAATAGCTGTGAGTAAGTATAGTCTGTCCAACGAGAAGATTCTTGACAGTGATAGATGTGTCTGTCATTTTAATTTCAAAGTAGTTTATTTTATTTTACAAAGAAATAAGTTGGTACAACTGGAACGCATAGCAGGAAATTAATATATGTATTTAAAATTCGACTGACAAGTAACTTCAAAATATTGTGAAAAAAAACTGTATAAAACTGAAAAAATGTAATCGAGTTATTTTATTTAATAAAAAACGGTTTGTTTTAATACAAAACAAACAAAAACAAGACACCACATACCAAAAAATATAAAAAAGAACTATACTTTCAAGCTTTATGAAACTTCCCGCATTTATGATTATATTTATCAATATAACTTATGTACACATACAAATTTATATTCCGCAGGAATAAATAAAACAAACTATTTTATTAATAATAACACTTACCAAATTTTATACCTCACAGGTTGATTAATTAACTTTAATCTTATTTTTTTTAAACCAGTACCTTTTGACATTATTTTTCTGCATTACTAAAATCCATTATTTACCTATCGTGTGATGTCCATATTTTACAGCTACTCCAGTTTTTAGTATGGGTTTAGTATGGTCCTTCTACCATATTCGAGATACACTTATCTACGACGAGATGGTATACGAACTTTATTGATAGTAACTTTATTGGTGTATCTGTATAAGACTTTCTGCCTGGGCAGCGGGTATGAACCATAAACTGTGCTCTGGGTTCTACAGTTACTTTCACTCGATTTTTCCTCTACTTGACTTCAAAAGACACAAAACACACGTAATAACACGAATCAAAATGCATCATCTTCCAAAACGCAGGGTATTTGACAAAAGTTGTCACAAAATTATAACCTCTAATTTGGCAAGACTTTGACAAACGTCGAAAATCTAATGGCGAGTTCATACGCATCGGCGTCCGTTTGTCGTTCATCGTTCCTTCAAACCAATAAAATTGAAATACGATCTGTCATTTTTGAAATAAACCAATAAAACTGGTTAAAAACAACAAGTGACGACCCATGACGAATTTATATTTAAACCCATCCATAGTTAACTTAAAAATTATTAGAAACTTTTTTTAGTAAAATAAATAGATTGGTATGGGACGTCATCTGCTTTTCTTCTGTCATCGTCTGTCGAAATCTTACCTGAGAAAAAAAACAGAGTATAGTTTCACTTCAAATATGCGCACATAGTACACACACAATTTTTTTAATAAACTTAATCACATTAAAATAAATCCAGTTTATTATGTTTGTTCCAAACAGCTTTAAAAGTATTATGAGCGTTAATTGATCTGCTGTCCTTATTTACAGCCGGATTATAAAAGAAAGTTTCACCCTTTCCCTTTGATCTCTCTCTTTCTCCCAACAGACCGTTTTCCTGCAAATTAATTTCGTACGAGAATTCCCGTCCAATAAAACCATAACAGTAAAATCCGATTGAGGCCAATATGCTCCTTTTCCTCGACAACAAGCGTATTCCCAATTGTAGAAGTACTTCCAGGTTATTGTTATTGTTCCTTTTTCAACCCTTAACGACGACTAAATCTACCGTCTTTGTCTCTTCGTCGGAAAGCTACCCGAACTGGCAACAAAAAATATTTAGCAGAGATAGGATTAAAAATACCCGAAATGGACTTTAGGGGATGCCGCTTGCTTCGCAGTCGTCCTTCTGTTTTCTGTGGTTAATTATTATTTATTATTTTCTGCAAAAAGTTACGCGCTATACTGCTCTCCTCGGGTCATTCTGCCTGATTTATATTTATCACATTTTATATGCCTAAACGTAAATAATTTATAGCGAGGTTAATTAGGCGGATGACAAACTAAGGGAGTTAAAAGGTAAAAGGTAAAAAACGGGAGTGCAAGTAAATCTTCTAATTTAGTTGGGAGGGTATTAAATCAGAAATAATTTACCATAAAGTAGAAAATATTCGTTTTTATCTCGAAATGCATAGGTATTGAATATACAGCGTGTTTTATGAGAAACTGCAATCAACAATGATTGAAATAGATTACTATGATGACTCAAAACTTTCTCAAAATTGATTGATCTCAAAATAATTGATGGACACACATTTTAAATCATATTTTATATTTATAATTTGATATAAATTAAACTTTTAGTTACGTAATCGAGGGTGCGATTTTTAAATTTATTGTTGCCAACCACGGACATATTCGGCGCCGGGCTAACTAACCGGAATTTAAATTTCGCGCTGGGGATTCAGGTGGTAGCTTTGCTGTAAAAAATCTGAAGTTGCCACATTTATTTATAAATTTCCTGATATTGTCATTCGCTTTGATCCTTTAGTTTCGTATAACGATTTTTTGATTAAATAAAAAAATAATATTGTGATATTTTAAGCTTAAAAATGTTTACTAGCAGACCTTGCAGTCGAACATTGTTCTTTTTAGAACCACTTTTAGTGCGAAATGTACAAAATAGCTTAATAGCCGTAAAAAAAACTCATCGCAACTTTATTAGAATATTTTGAACGGAAAAGCGGTAGTAATGGTCCTTTAGGTCCCTTAAAGAAGGCGAGTTTGTAGCAGCCTAAAATAATTTCTTATTTTTGCGCTACATCTCTAGCCGAATTTAAGCAAATAATGCCCATCCCTAGTCGGTACCGCTGCAATTTTGGTAGTACCGTGAATGCCGTTCGATGTGGTGGCGCAGGGTTGCCATTTATATTACTATTTAAATTTTTCTTTAAATGTTATTAATAACTTTCCTGAAGTTTCCTTATTTCGAGCACAGTTTGGTGTGTATTTACCTTTTGTCGTTAGAAGATAATCTCTGGCAGAATTTCAACATTTTATTCGGATTTTTCGACACTTCCATTTCAACCACTGGTGAAGTCCCAGGGTGGTTCTCGTCTTCTTTGAAAAGTTTTTTGGTACATCGTATGTGGCGGAGAATAGCCCTGCGAGTAAGTTATAGTTTTTTCTTTTACTTTCTTTCATATACTTAGAGAAAAAATAATTTATTATAGGTGTGTCCCTTACCAACTTAAGGGGAAGATTTGACATTTTTGGAGTTTTTTGGAGTAATTTTTTGGAGTAGATTTTGGGAGAAACTTTCGTTTTGGAAACGAGAAGTTTTTTGAGAACTTTTTGGACGAGTTTTTTAAAGAAGATTTAGCAGTAGTTTTTTTTTTTGAGCAGAAGTTTTGAGCAGTTTTTGGTTTTTATGAATGGTTCCGTGAAGGTTCCCTGTTGGAGGCTGGTGTGAAATTGACGAGTTTTCTTTTTTTCCGCAAATTTACAAGTTTTCTGATGGTTTGAAGCAGTTACGTAATGGATATGGGGCCGAGTACGACACCAAATCAACACTGATTGACTACAGCTTCAGAGCAAAAGCTAAGTACTCATTTACGTTTTGCTTTAGAGTCTTTTTGCCTTTTTCTTAACTTTCTACTGAAACTTACCTTATATTGAAACCTCTTTTTTGATGAAACTTAAAGAAACGATTACGTTTGATGATTTATATTTAGTAATATTTAATTTAAGTTTTGCTATATCAATATAATATTAATTTATTGTTTTTTTAAATGACCTTTTAATTCACTTTCAAACTGGAGTTATTTAATTATTAATAAATGTACATAGTTTTTTATTAAATTTTGTTGTTTTAATTTGAGATATATCATTACTGAACATCTTTAGCCTGTGGTCATTTTCTTAATTTTTTAAATATCACCTTAACTTGGCTTAAATTAAGTGGTGCCCAACAATATGCAAAAATAATTAAATGAACCTACACCTATTGTTCACCAGACGAAGAGCAGCTGTTTACCATCTTGTTTACCATCTTGTTTTATAATTTTTCCGAACCTTTTAAAAGGTTGCCGCAAGTTTTCTTGATATAAATAATAACTGTTTATATATTTATAATTAATTTATTTTTTCCTAAAATATTTTGATTAAAAGAAAATATGTAAAAGTGGGCAACGCTGTACCGGTCAAGCTTAATCATGCGACTAAAAATTTATTTGATATGAACTATATTTACAATTTTGTTCATAAAATACATAGAAAGATATCATGAACTAGTTTTTTTTTCAAAATTGTTAGACAGTATCCATTATAGAATAAAATCAATTTGAAACTAGTAGTAAGAAGTTCTACATATTTTAATAAATTTAGGAGGAAACAATAGTTTCTTCCCAAAAAGGGGTTTTAAATAAAGAGGATTGAATTGTTATGAATAGATTAATTAACATCAGTTTTGAATGACTTGTATTTTAGTAATTGATATAAAAATAATTCTCGTTAAAAATGTCACTTTATCTAATGAACAAACCTCCTTTCTTAATGATACTTCTAACAAAATATCGCGGAGCGTACCTAGTTGTCAAAAGTCTTTCAAAAACGTTCGTTGCTTATTAAGTATTAAATATTCGTTGGAAAAGCTATATAGCTGTCTCTTACTCGTAATTTCTTGTTATTATTTCCATTTTTTTAAGCTCCTTTGTAATTGCATTTATTAAAACGCACTCGGCTAAAATGACGCGTTCTGACAGCGCGGACGGCTAAAGCTCCCTCTTTTTCTGTCAAAAATTACTTTGGCTTTTGTTCTTTAAAAATACGGTCTAATACTGATTAAGGATAAAAATAACGGAAAAATTTGCCGGCGATCAGCAAAGCGGAAAGGAGATAACGATTAGTGTAAGTAATTATTTTTTTTCTTCCTTAAATTTTTATAATTATTTTATAGATATTCGTACTAGCTAACCACCGCAAATTTATAGATGTATTGGGTCCCACTTTCTTCAGTTATAACCAAGGTTAAAACTCATCATACAGTCTCAGGGCTTTGACGAAAGCCAATATCTGGACGATTTTACAGAGGTTGGTTCTCCATCTCTAATGGTTCCAAATATCTCTAATGGTGCGTTTAGACTTGAGCATGCACGAGTTGGGCGTGCGCGCACGGCATTCGTTCGCGCTTTCGGCCCCGTTCAAATTAAAAACTTATTTTTCGACGAATGAAGTGATCCATTTGTGCGCGCACAGCAGAGTTGTATTGGCGAAAATAATGGACGACCAAGAAATAGTCCAGGCTGCAGTCATTGTTATGCACAGCTTAATTATTAAAAAGGTATTATTAAAGCGATATAATTTACTGCAACAACTTAGCATCTGAGGAAGGCTATGATCAGTTCAAAAACTTTACAAGAATGACCAGACCCGACTTTGAATATTTACAAAATTTAATAATACCAAAAATTACGAACAAAAGATACAAATTTTAGAATAGCAATTTCATTAATATCGACATATTCAATATTAATTTTATTTACAAGATCTTGCCATGCGTTTTTTTATTTTTTAATAATACAAAGAATGTTTAACATCCCATAATATAGGCAACTTTTCATATTATTCAATTATTAATAACGAAGATTTATTGATCCACTCCATAATTTTGATAAAGAAAACGAAAAAAAATCACACACGCACGCACGAACGCAGACAAAACAAATTGCCACATATTTGTCCACATATTTTTGCTCTGTACTATAAATTTAAATAACTACAAAATCTGTTGTCCACTAAATACAAGCCGAACTAGTAGTTTATACCATATTTAAACAGATAGGGCCACGCATAGCTTCAATGAGTGAGTATTCCAAATTACCAACAGTATTCCGAATTACCCTCATTTTATAAAATAAAATTCAAGTCATTTATTAAAAAAAATCGTACTTTCATCTTGAAAGGACCCTCTAACGTGGCTCATGACTCAATGACGTTTGCTATTTTTTTATTTCTTAGATTTTCCATTTTTATGGTACCACCACTTCGCGTACCACCATCACTCCTTATTGTTGTTTAACGATTCGCCTAATGAGCGATATAGGTTCAACGTATCGCCTCGGGCAGTAATCTGAGACGGTACGTCATTGCGACGGTGTATGTGGAGGCACCAAAGCATTCAGCCGGGCCGGCCATGCGTGACCCCTCCGTGGGGTCATTAATATTTTTATAATTTTTACGTTCCTGCCTCCAATAATAACGAACGGAAGATTATTTTTTTCTGATCATCGGAAAACCTTTGTGTTTCACTCGAGGATGAAGGAAAAAATGCTTGTTGCATGCTTTGATAAACAGCGGACACGCGAAACAACATCGTTTTCGATTTAATATTTTGTTTCTATGTTTAGTGACAAAGTAAAAGTAACTGATTCGAATCCTTAAACGATAATAATAGGATTATGAGTTTTAATATTGTAGTATAACAATCCAGGGTCGTTCAACAAAGTTGAGTAGGTAATATTTTGGCCAACTGTATAACAAACAATTTAAATGGAATAAAGGAACCTACGTTGTGTTAAAAATATTTTTTATTGTGACTTACCTCGGATGCGTTTCACAGAAGCAATATTAGGGAAATTTGAGGAGAATAGGTTATGTAAAACTAACGCTAAATTTGTAAATAACCCTACTTATTTTATTAAATGAAATGAAAGGATTGCCGTTACTCTGCCTGGAATTTACAAGTAAAAGAGCACGGCATACAAAACCTTGATCACTATTCCAAAGAATTCAACTATGCTGTTTTGAAATTTAATAAAAGAGGAATAATAATATTGTCCTCATACCAGGGTTTCAGGTCTAACACACTTAAAACATTAATAATCGAATAGGTTTTGTTAGTTAGTAGTAGTGGTAGGCAAAACCGTTATTTTTAAATAACATTTGAAACTGTTACTGTTATTTATAGAATATAACAGTTTAAAATAACAAGTTCCTGTTATTTTTTGACTTTAATCTTAAACATCTAAAAGAGCATACACATACACATTGTCCAAATTGTAGTAAAATCAAATCTTCATATTTATTTCTTAATAAAAAATAATGTACTTATAATATAAAATTTATAAATAAATCAAACTCTCTTTTAATTTTTAGAATATGTTTATTATATTATTAATAATTAAAAAAATAATTATTAAAAAAATCAATATTAATAATATTAAAAATAAATAATTAGCTTAGACAGTGTATTTATTTAAGTAGTTGAAAAGCACTTAATATTTCTAATCACCTTAATTCTAATTCATTTAATCACTAAATTTCTTGATATCTCTCTCACCATTCACAATTTCTTGATATCGTTATTGCTGATGGGCAAGTAAAATTGTCTTTGAAGAGTTTTTAAAACGTAGCAAAAACAATGAAAGTACATATATTTAAAAATATTGATAAAAATAACTAAGTAACTGCAACTTAATAACTAAGTAATAACTTACAAAACAAAAACTTTAATATACGTATTAAAAATTAAATAATTAAATTCTAACGCAACCGTACACCGCGATCGACCGACACAGGCGAAAAAGCTATTTTTCTCTGCTCCGCTTATCTCGACCTTATGCTCGTAACACGTTAAAAAACAATGTATCTAAAATAACTGTTTATTTCTATACGTTATTCCCCAACCCGTTGCGAGCCCAACATCGCTAATCCGACGACCGATGCAGCAGCGTTACTTTCCTACTTCGGTTATCTAGACCGCCACGCATTATACCCGCAACTGGTTAAAAAAAAGCTGCCTATTTTATATACTGTTATTTTTAAACTGTTACGAGCCCAACACGACCATCGACTGATGCAGCAATGTCCGCTGTAGTGCATTCCCCACTCCGCTGTATTACGACTGCCGTCCGTTATCGATGGTTGTCGAAATAACTCAGACTTATACCATTACTCATACCAGTTATTTTTGGGAATTGCTTCGAGCCGTATAGAATTTCGTGGCGATGCGCAGAGCGTCGACTTCGTATCACGAGTGGTCGATCTCTACGTACCGTTATTTTATATATGTTATTTTTTAGAAGCAGCAATGGTTGCGTTATGTTATTTCCAAATAACTGTTATAAAATAACAGATAGTTAAATAACAACCCATCTCTAGTATTGATTGAAATAATCAAAGAAGCGAAAGCCTTAGAGGACTAGCATCTACAGGTGCACGAGCAGTACCTGCTCGTGCTCGATTTTTCGAGACATTTTTTATATTTATCATTTTGTTTGACCGAGGGAAAAGTGTAAAATCTATTGATACATACTGCTAATTCACGCCGGTTCGAGGCCAGATGAGATCGGATATCTCGTGAGTAAGAGTTAATTTAGACACTTCCTAAGTCGGTAGGCCACTGACCATGATATGGCCGAGGACCGCGGTTCGGATTCCGCGTAAACAAAGTAGGCCTCGTCCAGATTAGCCCTGGCAGCAAAAAGGAGACATTAACTGAAATCTTTACTTCACTTTACATTTTATTTGATTCTTTTTTTTATTATTATTATTTTCCTAATATTAGAAAATCTGATAGATCTACTATCCTTTCTAAATTACAATCAATTTTATTTCGTTAATTTTTAGGAAGGAGAACATAATATCATTAAACCACTCTTTTTCTTCCCCAAGTCACTTTCCCTCTGTGTTCCGATTCATTTTAAGCTCGTACCTAATAAGACTTTAGTTTTTCATTAAAAGTTCAAGTTGTACTACGTGGGGCCGTGGCATAGGCAGGCTCGTAAACTTTTCAAGGGCTATTTACCAGATAGGCCTCGTTTACTTTTTTCAGCATTGATTCTTCGCATTAGATATTTAGGGAGGATTCGATTAGAATTAGGTTAGTTCGGGGTAATTCTCAGGAGAGTAAGGCGGTCATTGGTGGTTATATTGGATACGAATTCGTTGGACAGTTTGTTCGTACAAATTTGTCAGAAAAAAGGAGTGCGTACATTGACACGTGTGTGCTTATATTTTAGATTGCAGCTTTTATGGGAGGGGGAAATTTAACAGAGACACACACACAGATTCTATTGTGTCTCCGTTCCTTTCCTGAGATATTTATTTATTTATCGTATGGCTCACATGCATGGTAAGAAAATAAGACTCTAAGTATTAACGAACACTATACAATTCATCCCAAACAAACTTTTAGTCACGTGATTCAGCTTGACAGGCACAGCGTTGCCCACCTTTAAATATTTTCTTTTAATGAAAAGCTTCAGGTGACAAAAATAAATTAATTATAAATATATAAACAGTTATTATTTATATTAAACTCACCTTCTTAACAGCACTTAAGGGACATAAGGGGCCATTACTACCGCTTTCCCGTTTAAAATATTCTAATAAAGTTGCGATGAGTTTTTTACGGCTATTAAGCTATCTTGTACACTTCGCACTAAAAGAGGTTCTAAAAAGAACAATGTTCGACTGCAAGGTCTGCTAGTAAACATTTTTAAGCTTAAAGTATCACAACACTATTTTTTTAAACTAAAAACTCGTAATAAAAAACTAAAGTGTCAAAACGAATGACAATGTGAAATATATAAATAAATGCAGCAACTTGACATTTTTACAGCAGAGCTGCCACCTGAATTCCCAGAGGGAAATTTAAATTCCACTTAGTCATCACGGCGCCCAATATGTCTATGCCAACAATTAATTTAAAAATCGCGCCCTCGATGACGTAACTAAAAGTTTATTTGATATGAACTGTATATTTACATCTATATGCCCTATCCATTCCAAAACTGCTGGAAAAACCTCCAGAAAGTCCCTCCAGTCTTTACCATAAACGTGTAAATTGCACTCTCTAGTTATGTGATGGAATGTTTGGTGAGGGGTTCCGCAATCACATTCTGGAGAGGGAATTTTACCCACTTTAATGAGAATCCGCACAACTTCCAGGGCCAGAGCATATCCTTCAAAAGTTGTCCAGGTTTTCCGGTTTAGATCGGTACCCGGTATCTGGCGAGTTATTCTTGAATCGGGAGTACAGGTGAGCATAGTCTATAACTAAAGCTACTGTTATCGAGAATTGTAGTTGCTGCTCTTTAGTTCTTCAGAAAAGTTCGTAAATGTGGACTGTTCGTAAATGTGGATTTCTTCACTTCAGTCTATTCACCTGTAAAGCAGGAAATGTGTCATGAACAGGGAGCGTTGAGGCAGTTATTATTTTATCAACTTCTCTAAGAAGAGCCTCGTTTCTATGTAGATTTAGAGGTAGAATGTAACTCAGAACTGGCAGCCAGTAAGTAAGTGTGGATCTGATTGTCCCTATACTCATCCGCATGGTGTTGTTCAGCTGTCTGCTTATGAGATTTGTGTGGTGGCTGTTCTTGTGATATAACTCATCATACAGATCTGAGACGGTTTTACAGAAGTTAGTTCTCCATCTCCAATATCAGTCCTACCAAATTTTATGGCACGATTGGTTGTCGTCTCGGTGCACTCTGTGATGAGGTGCTTTGGTGTTTCTCCATTTTCCCCACAGAATCTGCATTCGCCGTTGTTTCTTAGTTTCAATCTACTGAGGTGTTCACTGAGGAGACAGTGTCCTGTTAAAAAAACCGTGACAGTCTGAAGATTGTTCTTACATAAATCAAGGAAAATCTTTGATTTTTCCCGGTTGTAAGTCCTGAGAAATTTCTTCGAGTGTCTAAGATTGTTGGAGGATTTCCATTCCAGGATGGAGTCTTCCAGATTCTTATGTTCCGCTTTAAGTTGGTTTCCACATGGGAAGCAGAACGGTTCTGGTCCAGTTACTGGAGTGTTGGCTCCTTTGCTAGTTAGATCGTTTACTTTTTCATTACCTTCTATCCCTTAGAGGGTTGGTATCCAGAGTAAGAGGACTTTATTTTCTTTGCCTAATTTGTTCAGCTTCTCTTGGCATGTCTCTGATCAACTTCGAATTGTTGGTTGCTGAGTTGATAGCTCTTAAGGCTGCTTGATTATAGAATATGATGATTATTGTATTTTTCCGATAGATCCCCATCTAAGATAAGGTTTACGCATCTTTCAAAAGCGTAGATTTCTGCCTGAAGGATATTGGGGTGGGGTGCCCATTGGTTCGGAGTATATAGTTTTCGACCCAAATAATAATCTTCGTTACTGCTTTAGTTTTGGAATACAAAATAGTAATATTTATATGACAACTTAGAAACCATCATAAATTAAAACAAGAATAGTGGATACCAACTTTTGGACTTAAAACCATACCTGGTAGAGTCACTGCCAACAAACAATAATAATAAGACTTTTTAATAACATTGGCATTACAAAAAACAATAAACACTACTCAAAGGTGTGTTGATTAGGACCAAAATCAAAGGTAATATTCTTTTATATGCTAAATTCATTTAAACTACTACTTCCTACACAAAATTTGTTAATAACATCTTTATATTATTATTTATTACTAAACGTAAAGAACTGTGTGTGTGCGTAGTAACAGTTTTTTATCCGATCTGTATAGATAAAAGACATTTATTATAATAGATTCTTTTTTACGAACAAAAGGTTTTCAGAGAAAATTAATCGAGGAAGTTTTTCCTATTGACATCTCAATCGGGGGATCTATTGTTATACGTTGTAGCATCGGTGTTTATGCTCCAGAAGAAGAAGAAAAAACGCGTAGATACATTTTTGGGAATATAGAGAGCGAACTGGCAGAGCTAAATTTTCTTCAGCTGTTCTGCTTCCCGCGCTTCAGAAATCAATTAATAGTATTGAATTGGGTTCGTCCCGTGCAAGGAAGCGCCTAACGACTGACCAACCTACCAGCCAGTGGCGGCACATGGCCCTATACTTAGGGGGCACAAAACCAAGACGCGCATTCCCGGATTCACTTTTCTAGAGTGTTCACTTCAGGAGTTTATTAAACCTATACGTTCGCTCTGTGAATATCGTTCCTAATAACAAGTTAACGGACGTAGATCGACTAATCTTGTGTATGAGAACCCTAGATCATATATACTTACGTTGATAAGTAAATCACTATGGAAACTGTCGCAAAGATATCAACGACATTTATATTCTTTCTTTGTTGAACACGTGCCTCCACTCTGTCTATTTTTGTCTAGGACCTATCGTCCACGCGCCAAATTTGAATATTAATTTAAAATATTTAATTTGTAAAATGCATATAATTTGAACAATAAATTGAATGTTTACTGTCACAAGAAATTAATTATATAAAAAATACATTTGGCCACTCCAAACGAATGTCAATATTCTTAGGAAATCTAACCAGAACTGTGGTTTAATATAAATAAAAGAACAACTGAATACTTTACTTGTCTATGAACAGATAATTCGGGGACTTTTATATTAGAATTTCCACACACCCATCACTTTCTAGTCATTTTTACGAGTATTTAAAAAGTCCAACGGAAAAAAAATAGAAATATAATTACACAAACTTAAAATTAACTTTTCACTGAACACAGTTGCTTCCTTGGCTATATAAAAGCGATCGATTAAAGAGTAATACAATCAAAAACAAGCATCGTTACACAGACATAATATTATGACAAGGTTTTGACAATGTTATGACAACGAAAAGTCGGTTTCCATAACAATTTATAATTTGCAGTTTCTAAACCGTATAAAACTGTGATTATTTTGGAAATATGTGCAACTTTTATACGCATGGGGGGCAAACCTATTGAACGTTTCTTAAGTGCAATAAAGAAGGTTTGAAAATGGCATGTCGTGATGTTGGAGACATCGTTTTTAATGCTAATTGTATGGCGTTTATGTACACCACGTAAGTATATATGATCTAGGATGAGAACGAGAACACTTGCAGCTTTAATAAAGTCACATAATTTAGGGCAAAAGTTTGCTATAATGAAAAAAGAGTATAAGAATATTAAGACGATATGAATTGAACGAAGAATCGAGTGAATGAAAGTCGTTCTGAATATTATAAGAATTACTTTAGAATGGATAGTGGAGCAACCCTATCCTCTCATAGTGCTACTGTAACATAATCTTGCATAAGAATACTGCTTTGATGCGCGCTCTTGTTTCATTCCGATGATCACTCCACGCCAGAAATTTAAGCAGGTAGGAACGTCTCAATCTATGGCTGTAACATAAGATATCTTATTTTATTAAAAACCCGTCTGACTTATTTTATTAAAAGACCAATGTATTAAAATTTATCGACATTTTTGTAGTTCGTAAAGTCGAAAGTTCCAATCCAACATTGATAATTTCAATCGCTACCTTAAACCTCTGCTTGTAGGACCAGAGGTTTAAGCTATAAAGAAAGCGGCCAGTTGTATATGAGGGAAAATCGCTGATAGACTCTGACAGATTGAGTCCTCTAAGAAGTTATGGAAAACTGTGATGAACTGCCAAGAAGCACTGTCTCTTTTGCGTTAAGGGGGGACCACTCTCTGCTAGATGCGAGGCTTGGTGGGCAACCAGGAAGCAGATAGACTCGTCAAAGAGGGGGCCAGAGGAGAAGATGACCCACCACCTGTCACGATCAACACACTGAATGAAGCTATAGGAACTACCATCAAGGCCAAGCAGCAAGAGACGTGTCAAAACCGTGAGAACTGCGCTACAGCTCGAAGACTGTGATCAGTGGAGGGTAGCGAAAAAACAGAACAACTACTGGAGCACAAAAAGAACCTAGTACGCATAATAGTAGGTGTCGTCATTGGAAAATGCCCCACTAGGGTAAACCTCGTAGGATAGAAGACTTCCAACGGCGACTACTGCAGAGAATGCGGAGAGGAAGAAGAAACCATGGAGCACCTGCTGTGCCAGTGTCCGGCACTGGAAAACCGACGCTACAAAACTTTAGGGCACGATTCTTTTGGAGGGACTAGATGAAGCAGCAGAAGCTAGCATCAGCGACATCGAGAACTTTGCAAAGAGCTGGAAGTATACATAGTATACATATGAGAGTTGGTATACAATACAGGAGTATCGTAACCGAACCTAAACATATTTAACATGTACAGTTTTAGTATTAATAACCGAGTTATGAAATCTGTGATTGTTTTGCAAGATACGGCATTAAATTTGGATCTTCCCGTGCCCATGTGCACTTATCGATGCAGCGCCACTGACCGGGCGGGCAGCGTCATTGTTCTGCCGACTAGCGACTAGGTGGCAGGTGTCGGACCCCCATGTCTTAATTATACGACCGCGTCGTCGTGTCAGTTGTTTAGAATTGTGTAATTAAAGCCTAATTTATTAATTTATTCTGATATTGTTTCTCGTGGAGCGTAAAAATCGCCGATAACGGCCGCAGATAATGGTTCGGTTGCGGAGTGAACCGGATCAGCGCCATGGCAGTCGAACTAACGTAAAATCAAACTTTTAAATTGCTATTTACGCGTAGGTTAGTGTACCTAAAGTGCGCTTTTATTTTGTCCTACTTTTAACTGACTATAACTTTTTTTGTTTTTGGAGATCGAACATTCATTAGAAAACTGCAGGGCTTTTAGTCATGTTTTATGCGAGGGGTGTCTGTCTCACTTGGGTAAAAAATATTAATGTACTGCCAAAATGTCATTTTACACGTGACTGCCAGCTAATGCCAGGGACGGCGCCTGCCGGAAAAATATACCTACTTGCATTTATCAATTGCATATCATGTTATTTTATGATGGTTATATTATAGAAAGGAACGAAGTTTTGACTTTGCATTTATGAAATTTTAAATTACATTTTTTCAATACACTTGCATTGTTCAATATCGAAAAGAATAATTAGAGATTCGTAGTAATCGTTGAAGTAACTTTTAATTAATACAGAATCAAACCACAGTTTAATTATTTATTAAATAATAAAAATCGAGTCAAAAATTTATAGTCGGTCCATTTCAAATGTGATTATAAACCGGAACGTAACAAAAGATAGAACAATATTAACTTCTCTGGCCTCTAGGAGAAAGACACAGGCAGGCAGTGATCTTTATACAGGATGAGTCAGAAATAAGTGCAAATATATTCAGGATTGGTAGATCTCGATAAAAGAACCATATTTTTTCTTTACCGTTTTTCAAATAAGTCTAAAATAACCGAGTTATTTTACATATTAAAAAAAGAGTTTTTTGTTAAAATGACTGAATGTTTTCCATGTTTTCTTTCTTATAAGTTTAATCTATAACCTATATTGCCATATTATCAAGATATGATTTTTAACTAAAAATTAGAAAACATTCCAAATTTTTTTCAAAAATTTAAAAAAAAAATTAATATCATTACCTTGCGGAAGTTTTAAATGAGTACTCATTGATTCCTCATCACAAAATATGAGAAGAAGTTCCTATAAATATGGGTATGGAAATGCATAGTTTTAGAGTTACAGGATGTTAAAACTTTTTAAAATGAGGTTTTTTTATAATTATCTTAAACCATTATTTTTTTATTTGAAATTGCTGTAGGTTGGACTAATAGTAATAATAACTATTAGTAATAATATTTAATAATAAATGAGGTAAAATATATAATTTATTAATTTTATTTTTATTATAATTGTGATTAATAAAATTGCGTTCATCTCATCAAGAAGGCCGAATTCGACAAAATATCAAGAGATAACTATTAATTGGCATTACACAGTTTTCAAAAAAAAAGTCAGTGGCGCACATGTTTTTTTTTGAAAAATATTCCAGTTGTACCTAACCCATATGCACGTCCCTGATGAATTTATCGACACTTTTTTATTATTAAAATATGTAGCACTTATAGTAACTTTTATCCTCAAAATTTCATTCCAATCAGTAAAAGTATTTGGAAGAAAATTATAATAAATCGAAATTTATTAAGACTTATTAACACCCTGTAGCTACGAAACAAAGCCGAATCGGACCTACATATGTTGATATGAAAAAAAAATCTTATTTTTACTTGATGAATATCCCCACGAGAGACGGCACATGTTTTTTGAAACACCCTGTATAGCATCTCGTTTTGATTAAGATCTCACTTATTACGGAAAACTACCGTATGATCGAAAAAAACGGCGTCTAGTTGGCTGGGAAATGACGATCGATGACATTTCCCATATAAATTTACATATAAAATGACAGCGATTTTCATTTCATAGCCATCGCTGACGCCGTTTTTATTCGATTATACGGTATTATTTAAATATCATTAAAATATAAATGTTTTGACGCTAGTGATAACAGCCAATAAATATTCGAATTTCTTACTTTTATTTCCAACGAAATGATCGAAATCATAAACCCCAACTATTTCAATCATCACTTTTGATCGCTTTGATCGTATCTGCATTTTTAACTCTCTATAAAATAAAAATCGCCTACCTATAAGACAGGTCTATTAACGCATCATTTTTCTTTATTTCTTACACGCGTTTTCTTCTCCCACGAGAGTATGCTTGATGCCGCCGCGCGGCGTATAGTAATTATAGTGATCGCCTGTGACAGATTTATAAAATCGGTCGATTTTTTTTATTCAAACTAATTTATTCTCGGCCAGCACTGGCACTGGCCGGCCAATCCCCTCGCCCCAAGCACCGCCAAACCTGCCAATCACTCTATGGCAACCGTGAAATAAATATTATACCGAACCTCAGCTTGACGCTGATGCGCTGACGCTTCGCCTTGTATATAGCTGGATGGTCTTCGGGCTGAATATAATCAGTATTTTCGAAAAATATGTTTTTTTTTCGAACGTCAAAAAATTATTAATTTTTGTGACGTGATCTATATTAGAGATGGGCAATAATGGGTTTTACCTATCGATATGTCGATAATTATCGTCAGTTATCGATGATTATCAATTTATCGCTATCTATCGGATTACCCATAGATAACGGTTTATCGATACTTTTGAACTCACCTATTGTTACTCGATATATCTAGCACTATCGATGGTTATCGATATGTCGGAAAAAATATAATATAAAACCTGTCAATCACTCTATAGCAACCGTGAAATAAATATTATACCGAACCCCAGCTTGATGCTGATGCGCTGGTGCTTCGCCTTGTATATAGCTATGGTCCCTAGACCATCCAGCTGGATGGTCTTCGGGCTGAATATAATCAGTATTTTCGAAAAATATGTTTTTTTTCAAACGTCAAAAAATTGTTTATTTTTGTGACGTGATCTATTTTAGGGATGGGCTATAATGGATTTTTACCTATCGATATTTTATTTATCGATATGTCGATAAATATCGAGAGTTATCGATGATTATCGATTTATCGATAACTATCGGATTACCAATAGATAACGGTTTATCGATACTTTTGAACTCACCTATTGTTATTTGATATATCTGGCACTATAGATTAGATGGTTATCGATATATCGGAAAAATATAATATAAAAAACTTGCCAATCACTCTATGGCCAACCGTGAAATAAATATTATACGAACCCCAGCTTGACGCTGATGCGCTGAAGCTTCGCTTTGTATATGGATGGTCTTCGGGCTGAATATAATCAGTATTTTCGAAAAATATGTTTTTTTTCAAACGTCAAAAAATTATTAATTTTTGTGACGTGATCTATATTAGGGATGGGCAATAATGGGTTTTACCTATCGATATTTTATTTATCGATATGTCGATAATTATCGCCAGTTAACGATGATTATCGATTTATCGCTATCTATCGGATTACCCATAGATAACGGTTTATCGATACTTTTGAACTCACCTATTGTTACTCGATATATCTAGCACTATCGATGGTTATCGATATGTCGGAAAAAATATAATATAAAACCAGTCAATCACTCTATAGCAACCGTGAAATAAATATTATACCGAACCCCAGCTTGATGCTGATGCGCTGGTGCTTCGCCTTGTATATAGCTGGATGGTCTTCGGGCTGAATATAATCAGTATTTTCGAAAAATATGTTTTTTTTCAAACGTCAAAAAATTGTTTATTTTTGTGACGTGATCTATTTTAGGGATGGGCTATAATGGATTTTACCTATCGATATTTTATTTATCGATATGTCGATAAACATCGAGAGTTATCGATGATTATCGATTTATCGATAACTATCGGATTACCGATAGATAACGGTTTATCGATACTTTTGAACTCACCTATTGTTATTTGATATATCTGGCACTATAGATTAGATGGTTATCGATATATCGGAAAAAATATAATATAAAAAACTTGCCAATCACTCTATAGCAACCGTGAAATAAATATTATACCGAACCCCAGCTTGATGCTGATGCGCTGAAGCTTCGCCTTGTATATGGATGGTCTTCGGGCTGAATATAATCAGTATTTTCGAAAAATATGTTTTTTTTCAAATGTCAAAAAATTATTAATTTTTGTGACGTGATCTATATTAGGGATGGGCAATAATGGGTTTTACCTATCGATATTTTATTTATAGATATGTCGATAATTATCGCCAGTTATCGATGATTATCGATTTATCGCTATCTATCGGATTACCCGTAGATAACTTTTTATCGATACTTTTGAACTCACTTATTGTTACTCGATATATCTAGCACTATCGATGGTTATCGATATGTCGGAAAAAATATAATATAAAACCAGTCAATCACTCTATAGCAACCGTGAAATAAATATTATACCGAACCCCAGCTTGATGCTGATGCGCTGGTGCTTCGCCTTGTATATAGCTGGATGGTCTTCGGGCTGAATATAATCAGTATTTTCGAAAATATGTTTTTTTCAAACGTCAAAAATTGTTTATTTTTGTGACGTGATCATTTTAGGGATGGGCTATAATGGATTTTACCTATCGATATTTTATTTATCGATATGTCGATAAACATCGAGAGTTATCGATGATTATCGATTTATCGATAACTATCGGATTACCGATAGATAACGGTTTATCGATACTTTTGAACTCACCTATTGTTATTTGATATATCTGGCACTATAGATTAGATGGTTATCGATATATCGGAAAAAATATAATATAAAAAACTTGCCAATCACTCTATGGCAACCGTGAAATAAATATTATACCGAACCCCAGCTTGACGCTGATGCGCTGAAGCTTCGCCTTGTATATGGATGGTCTTCGGGCTGAATATAATCAGTATTTTCGAAAAATATGTTTTTTTTCAAACGTCAAAGAATTATTAATTTTTGTGACGTGATCTATATTAGGGATGGGCAATAATGGGTTTTACATATCGATATTTTATTTATCGCTATGTCGATAATTATCGCCAGTTATCGATGATTATCGATTTATCGCTATCTATCGGATTACCCATAGATAACGGTTTATCGATACTTTTGAACTCACCTATTGTTACTAGATATATCTAGCACTATCGATGGTTATCGATATGTCGGAAAAAATATAATATAAAACCTGTCAATCACTCTATAGCAACCGTGAAATAAATATTATACCGAACCCCAGCTTGATGCTGATGCGCTGGTGCTTCGCCTTGTATAGAGCTGGATGGTCTTCGGGCTGAATCTAATCAGTATTTTCGAAATATATGTTTTTTTTCGAACGTCATAAAATTATTAATTTTTGTGACATGATCTATATTAGGGATGGGCTCGGGGATGGGCTATAATGGATTTTACCTATCGATATTTTATTTATCGATATGTCGATAATTATCGCCAGTTATCGATGATTATCGATTTATCGATATCTATCGGATTACCGATAGATAACGGTTTATCGATACTTTTAAACTTACCTATTGTTATTCGATATACTATATCTAGCACTATCGATATGGTTATCGATATATCGGAAAAAATATAATATAAAAAACCTGTCAATCACTCTATGGCAACCGTGAAATAAATATTATACTAAACCCCAGCTTGACGCTGATGCGCTGAAGCTTCGCCTTATACCGTATGATCGAATAAAAACGGCGTCAGCGATGGCTATGAAATGAAGATCGCTGTCATTTTATATGTAAATTTATATAGGAAATGGCATCGATCGTCATTTCCAAGCCAACTGGACGCCGTTTTTATTCGATCATACGGTATATAGCTGGATGGTCTTCGGGCTGAATATAATAATCAGTATTTTCGAAAAATATGTTTTTTTTAACAAACGTCAAAAAATTATTAATTTTTCTGACATGCTCTATATTAGGGATGGGCGATTATGGATTTTACCTATCGATATTTTATTTATCGAAATGTCGATAATAAAATTATCGATAGTTATCGATGGTTATCGATTTATCGATAACTATCAAATTACCGATAGATAACGGTTTATCGATACTTTTGTACTTGCCTAGTGTTATTCGATATATCTCTGTAATTGATGGTCCATGAAGAAGATAATAGTTTGACAGAGTTTACCTAACCTTGTGGTACTTTATTGCTTTCCTGGTATTTATTTTTTTATTTTTATAATATCTTTATAAATTATAGCCTATAATGTTATTCTAATGTATAAACTATATTGTTGTAAAGTTTGATTAAAATCCATTCAGTAGTTTTTGCGTGAAAGAGTAACATAAAATGTATAATGTTACGGTTAAGGTCCGATGTCCGGTTAATGTCGACATTATCCGGTTAATCTCGAGAATAACACACAAAACAACCAAAAACATAACCGAACCTAAACATTAACCTGTTAATGTCGACATTAACCGAACATCGGGCTTTAACCATAACGTATACATCCATTCATACATCCATACATCCAAACAAACTTTAACGTATATAATATAGCAGCATACAGGGTGTCCCAGAAATAAGTGCAAGTATTTCGACTGGTAATATATTTCGGCCTCAGAAACACGCACATACGAGGTTTTTTTTTGCGAAAAATTTTTTGGAAAATTTTGGCATTTTTTCTTTAAATTTTCAAAGTAAAATAGTTGGGTTATTTTGGACTTACTTGAAAAACGGTAAAGAGAAAAAATGTTTTTTTGACCAGACCTACCACCTCTTAAAATACTTACACTTATTTCTGGGGCACCCTGTATAATCACCAAGAGACATTTTTTACGTAAAAAATCACGGAAATGTATATTTTTTTACTCAGTAGTTTGATACGGATATACGAACAAAAAGTTATTACTCTTGAAAACAGTTAAAATGCATGTAGGTGGCGCCACCTATAAATAGGAGTCATATTGACATCAAAATCAAATTTCTCATGTCAAAAAATTCCCAGACACAAATTTCCATCCAAATAGTGACGATACTTCAGAAATTATTTTGAAAAAATCGAAATAAAAATGAAACTTCTACACCCTGTAAACCCTCCGAAACTAAAGATTTTAGGACATACATTTATATGAACTTTTTTACGTATTTTTATCTGCAGAATATGCTGTCAAAGTTTCCGGAATACAGTTCGGACCACCCTGTATATCAGTTAATATGAAACGAGTACGAAAATTAAATTATTTGGATGTGATAATTTATCAAAAATTTTAAATGAGCAGTGTAATAATTGAACAATTTGTTATAAAATAAACCCAAGAAAAATAAAAGTGTAACACTAGCTGCGTCTCTTATAAAACGACAAACACTTCGAAAGTGTCTGTGCCAAATTTTAATTTCGAGTTTCAATCGTAATTGAATAAACATTTTCAAATTGTTTTCGATCCGGCCATAAGCCCCAAAATCCCGTGCCAAATGGCGGACTTGCCGTTCAATTTATAAATATGTATTAGGTATGTTTTTCCCGTTGCACGTCACCAGAATAGGCCTATTAGTTTAAGAAACAAATCGAATACGACAGCCATCCGACCACTACCCGCCTTTGCTCTCAAAATATCCCGAAACTGATCCACGATGCCAGACAGGCGGTTAGCTATAGCAGCCGCTTTCGATACATTTCAGATTTCAGTATAATTAGGGAGTAGTTGAACAATTTTAGAATTTTTCTTCGAATAGAACGATTAAGGAACGAGCATATCCATATATTCATGCATTAAACACGGAATCAGCATCATAAAACTTCCTGTTTGACAGTTCTACTTGTCGTTTCAATTGGCACATTTCAATTTGATTTGAAATTTTGCAGATTTGTTGAGATTTTGTGTCCCTATTTTATGTTATTTATTAAGGATACTATGCCAGAACTAAAATTAACAGTGATATTATTACGAATTATGGAAAAAGACTGTAAAGTAGTTTTAGTTGTGCAGCATGCAGTAGTCTCGGTCAAAAATCGAGATTAATAATGGAATAATTTGGTATCCTGTCAAAATCTAATACCATCAACTTATAGATTAGTAATATAGAATGTACAATGATTGGATAGAGGGTTAATCATCGCGACCTTAAAGATCTATTGTGTCTCCCTTTCTTGAGTTAATAACTCCGTGCCCTTCACCGTCGAGAAGTCGTCACTCCTCTTTAACTTGGTCGCTTCTTAAACCTGATACCGGTGTTGTCCCGGATCTATAATAGAGAATATATCTCTCTTTTTTACGGCCTCCTTGGATTTAAGGCCAATTCCCATTGTGAAGACCTGACCATGGTCATCCTCCAGTTGGTCTAAGAATGCCTAGAGAAGCTCAACAAATTAGGCAAAGAAAATAAAGTCCTCCTACTCTGGGTGCCTGCTCACCAAGGGATAGAAAGCAATGAAAAAGCAAATAAGCTAGGAGAGGAGCGAACACTCCACTAAGGGACCGATAGACCGTTCTGTTTTCCAAACGAGAACTAACTGAAAGCGGAACTGAAGAATCTGGAAGACTCCATCCGTAACTTGGAATGGGTATCCTCCAACGGTCTAAGACACTCGAAAAAGTTCCTCAGAACTTACGACCGAGAAAAATCAAAGGTTTTCCTTGATTTAAGTAAAAACAATCTTCGAATTGTCACGAGGTTTCTAACAGGACACAACGAATACCTCAGTAGGCTGAAGCTGACAAACAACGGCGAATCCAGATTCTGTGGGGAAAATGGGGAAACACCAGGACACATTGGCCCGTATGAATAAAAAGAAAGCAAATGCTCATGAGAATGAGCAAATGCTCCAAGCAAGAGCTTAGAGTAACAGGTCGGAGTATAAGCATCCACTCGAGTTGATATGAATAATGATTGGCTTATACTCAAGAGCATTTGCTTCAATAAAATGAGCATTTGCGCCTGGCCATTCCTGTCGAAACTATTAAGTTGACCAAAACACCTTTCAATTATAATCCTTTCTTTCTTAAACAGTCTGTTGTAAGCTCTTTCCAATGCGTTATTAGGGTTTCTAAACGGAGTCATTAGCCACGGTTCTAAGCCATAATCATCATCACCCAGTAGTACTGCACCAGGAAACTGTTGCATAGTTACACGTATATCGCAGTTCCTCCAAATTCTTGCATCGTGTACAGAACCCGGCCAACTAACATCAGCACTAGTAAACATTTCCACTGAGTTACATGTTGCCTGCACATTTAAAGTCGCCAATCCCTTTCTGTTGATGTATTCATCACCGTGTTGATTCGGTTTCAAAATCTGAACGGTGCGTGCGATCAATCACTCCAATAGTACTTGGAAACTGAAATTTTTCTTGCGACGCTTGCTGTGCTTCGTTTATTTTGGGTTGGGTTGACGGAAATTTGATCCATAAATGGGACTTTTCAACTATTTTGTTAATTACAAATGAAATTGTTTTGGAAACAGTCAACTGAGTGATACCCAATTCTTCTGCTACACCCATTTGAAATCCAGGATTGGCCATATATCGCAAGAAAACCTTCATTTTATGATTTGAAGAAAGAGCGCCTCCTCTTCTTTCAAGATTTTCTCCCAAAAAGTACGTTGCCATCCAATTTACATTTTCTTTTTGAAATCTGTAAATAGATTTAAAATCTCGCAATCTCGCCAATTAGCTTCCCTTCGCACTTTGTATTGCTTCTGTGCACGTAAATTCACGAATTCTGCCATTTTATGACCAGCTTATTGCAAGGTGCATCTCTTACTAACGAGATGCAAAAATTTTGGAGCATATGCTCAACTAAGTAAGCAAAGCATACATTTTATTCATAACAAGTTGAGCAAATACTTAAACGTGAGTAGATGCTCATGCTTCAGCTAATACAAGTTTGAGCAAAACCTTTTACTTACATTTTTATTTATAAACTATATAGCATATGCTTTAGGTTTTGCAAGTAGAAGGTTTTGCTCATTTTTATTCATACGGGCCATTATCACTGGGTGCGCCGAGACGACGACCATTCGTGCCATGAACTTTGGTACGGCTGATGTCGAAAATGGAGAGCTGGGCTCTGTGGAGCCGTCTCAGATACTGGCTTTTGTTAAAGCTCGGAGACTGTATGATGAGTTATAACTCGTTATAACTCAAGAAAGGGGAACACACAATAGATCTGTAAGGTTGCGGTGATTAACTCCTCTCCTAAACATTCTACATTCTACATTCTACATGGTCATCCTCCCTCGAGTTGATGACTCGTCAACTCGACTTCTTTACATTGGAGTCTGGCAAAGCAGGTGATACACCGCAAGGGTCAGTCGGTCCACTTATACAGAGCCCCGCATGTACAAGTAAGGGAGACGAGAATACAATGCGTGCCCCAAGGTTGAGACTAGTATAGGTTAGTCTCGAGGTTATTCTTCTCTCTAGCCACGCATCGTTTTGACTTTGTCCCGCCATCATAGGCTTTAGGTTTTTGGTGAGGTTGCCTACTCTTGGTCCGGGCGGTTAAGCTAAGAACTCCCCACACTCTCTCCCCTTAATGGCCACAGACAGTGGAGAGTACCTGGTATGACGAATAGGATAGTCCCATCTGTCATCTTTATACGTCTTGGTTCAGTTCCCTAGCAGTGACAAGACCATGAGAGACTCTTTAGACCCAGCCATAGTCTCAGAGGGGATTTTCCCTAGCACCTGACTAGAAGCTTCCCCACCAACGACGAGGGCTCACTGCCTAGCGAAAGAAAAAAGGGGGTCTAACTCAGCTAGCAAAATTTGACCCATACTAACATACAAAGTGCCAACTTCAATAAAACCATATAAAACATAAAACTGAAATAGGGAAAATTCGTTGCATCCTAAATATCTTCGTACTCTTCGATTACTTCGTAAATCTAATACTGATTTTTTTTAAATAAATAGTTTGATGTTAATTAGTTATATAGTTTTTTATATCAAAAGTTCATTGCAGCAAATACCCAACTTTTTTTTATTTATATCTCGAATTTGAATTATTGGCCGAAGTTTTTGGGCTACATTAGTGTCACCCGTCCCGTCTATTTTTACCCACACTGCAAACACCTTTAAATTCAAACAATTAAGCCTTTCTTCGCGACTTGTTCGTGTATCTCGCTTCCCCGCATTGGCGCGATTTCATGTAGTTATTTCTGTCCTTCGTTGGCGATTAAAAAGTGGTCTGCTATGAGTTAAAAAACAATCGAGAGTGCGGGTGTCTGTCTGAAACACGTGACAGTCTGAGATCAATTGCGCGTAGCTCCGATGGAATCGTTTGCCAGGACAGTGCAGTTCGTTAAGTATTAAAAGCAAATAAGAATATAGTTGGGTACACCGGGTGCGTCTCAAAAGTGGCCCACCCCTATAATTTTTTTTATTTTTTCAGTTAAAAAAACGAGATTTGGTATGCTAGTATATGGCATAAATTGGGATTGATTGACGTATTCAATTGTTTTCGGTCACTTTCTGTTTAACCGGAAATGACTACAAGTTTTGATTTTTAAATGGCACTCTCAATATTTTTTTACCTTATTCGATAGAAAATAACATTCTGAACAGAATGATATATCATATGTCAACTTCTGACATTTTCACATATATATGGTTTATTTGAAATAATAACTTGTGAGATATGATTAAAAATACGATTTGAGCATTTTCTAACTGGCCAGGACTAAATGACTTATTGATAGAATCATTTGACAGTTGTAATTTGTTCTCTACATTTGAATAGTCGCTAATTCAAGTAATAAAGGCTTGTTTTTTTATTATTAATGGCTATTCAACTGTGTGTCACACAAACTCAACAGAGACACCCCCTGAAAAAATTATAAGTAAATTTACAAAATAATATAGATACCTACATCACAGTATTTTCAGTTAAGTTTTGTATATTTTGTATTTGTTTTATATTTATTTATTATTTGCCACAGCTTTGTAAACAAGAGAAATCTTATAGCAATAAAGCAATGATTGATTTATTGATTGATCGGTTATTTCGGACTTATCTGAAAAAAGGTAAAGAGAAAATATGTTTCTTTAATTGAGATCTACCAGCCCTGGAAATATTTGCACTTATTTAAGACTCACCCCGTATAATTAGAATATTTATTATAAAGCTTAATAATAAGTCACAAAACAGAACTTATGTATGTAAGATACTCATTGCCATCTCTTCTTGTCTAGAAGAACCTTACTGGAATTCTGAACCTAACCAAAATAGGAACAAAACTGCCATTAGATACAAAATAAAAAAAAACACACAAAAAAAAATATCTAATCAAAACAGTTAACTTACCAACTTAGGGACTGTGGATGTATAAAGTCCTCTACTCCGGGTCCTCTATTAAATTTGTCCTCCGAAACACAGTCTGAAAGAATAAATAATACTTAGGGATACACTGAAAAAAGGATCTCTCAGTCGAAATGAATGTGACTAACCCAAAGGATTGGCGCTTTTCAATAGGGCCAAGAACGACGTTTCTTTGCCCAAAGCATTAACTATCTTTTCATAAGCTTTAAAAAATTACTTTAGAGAATAGTAGTATTTCACTCTTGACCCAAAATTAATATTCAAAGAAGTTCTTGCTACAAGAACGATAGTCTCTTTGATTCATGCAAAAATTCTTGATTGAAAAGGGACATTTCTTGATTAAAGAGACACTTTTCTTAAACCAATAGCGAATACCACTGACTCAACTAAAATTTATTTTGATCTAAGAGAAGTCCATACATCATATACAGCAGGCATATTATGAGGTATATTATTTTCTGATAAATTTAGGTTTTCCTAGTCTGTAGTAAAGTAAAGTGATATTATTTTCCTCGTTAGTAGTTATTTCTGCTCCTTCATCACTCCTTGGTATTTTTTGGGGTGGTTCATCACTCTACAAATTACAAAAAAATGTTACATCACGATTAATCAAAGTAAAGCAAACAAATTATTAAAATTATAAGCTGGTCATATTTTGAATTTTTTAATACGACTTGAAATTCTAAAATTTTTATAATTATTTGCATAAAAAAATCGATATACCTATATTCTTATTCTATCTACAGAGTCACGCATGGATTATCTAAACAGGTGCATTAGGTAAATGTCTCTTACCTTCAAATATAGCAAGTAAATGCTCTAATTTCTATTTTTTCAGAAACTCCTTTAAAGAATCCATATATCCTAAAATTTGTCCATAAAAAATGACAAATGCATGTTAATGACGATCACTAATTTGTTATACGATATGCGTTTAAAAAGCAAATTATGCAAAATTCCAAGTGAAAAATTCCAAGCAACAAAACCCGTGCGTACTATGATGTGCGACCTATGAAATGCGACGTACGACTGATCGGACTGCCAACTACTTGTGTCTAGCACTAGCAGGCAACTATTAAGCCTGACCAATCACGTTAGAGTTTTTGACAAACACAAATGAATTAACACCCTTCAAATAACCACGCTAACCAACCCAATTGGTCAAGCTTAATAGTTGACTGCTAGAGCTAGACACTTCTCTGCCAACTGATTGTATATACCGTCCTTCGTCATCGTCTTTGCGTGTCGTTATTATTTTTCATCAAAAGAGTATTTAGCTATTGGAAAAATAGCAATGTTTCTTGAATGAAGTACTTCCTAGCGTATTTTTCTTATTATCTTAAAACAAAGTAACTTGCACTTGGATGAATGAAAATAGATTCAAGAGAAATTTTCGAATTTTTTAAGAGAACCAGTTTTCTTGAGTTAAGAGAGTTTTTCTTCAGGCAAAATATTTTCTATTACGCTAAAATAAATTCTCTTGTCACTAATTTTTTTTTTCAAGAACGATGACGACTTTAGTTCAAGTCTATCTTTTTTATCAGTGTATGTTGATATAGAGAGATCATGGAAAAATTATGTTTACATAAAAAAAAATCGCTAAAATTAAAATGCAAATAATTATAACAAATGGAGATTGTGTTTTCTAAGAGGGCTGGCTTTATATTTACAGAAACTATATATAAACATAATTAGTTTAATATACTTACCCTTAAATTATAAAAACACTAATCACCCGCCGCTCTGAGACTTCTCCTGAACTGTTCTTCGTCTTTCCTCCTAACTACGTTTTCAATCGAATATTTAATGCGCATCGGCTTGACAAGAAGTCACGAATTACATTTTTTGTGAAACTATGGAAAAATATCTTATTTTTGAAAGTTTCTTATTAAAAATACTCTAATGTATCAATATTTTTTTTTTGTAAACTTACTTATACATTGTGTAGTGAACATTGGTTATGGAACACAAACATTTTTATCTCGAAATAGTGATTTTGGCACTTAACACATAGTAATTAAAGTGTTAAACAACCACTAGAGAACTATAAACAAGCCCATCAAAAACGATACAGTCAATATCGACGTTCGGAAGATGATGCATCCAGCTGTCATCGGGCGGGCAAATATCGGAATGTAGCCGAACTGTCCGTACGACTCCAAGTGCGAAAATCGAAATAGAAACGCAATAAAAGCGAAATAAATTCTCCATAATTAACCGTATATCATTTATTACAACGTTTTCGAGTGATTTTCGAAAATTTATGCCTCTATTTTCGCTACGCGCGGCTGATTCACGGCTTTAAAATTGAGCATGTTGAATTTAATGACTTTTAAATACTTCGGATGGCTCGTAAATCTATCTCGATAAAATTCAAAACAAACGTGCTTGCAGTTCGTATATTGTTGACATGTTCTGGCTGCGCTGATGAATATGGTGTGTCCCTGTGGTCTATTTCCTTTCCCATTAAAAATAAATTCGGTATTCGATTGTACGGTTTTCTGAAGAATACATAGGAAAAGATCTAAAAACACTTTAATTCGAATAGTTATTTTGGATCTGAAAAAAAATATTTCTCTAGATTACTGAAAACTTCATCAATAATAAACCCTGAATGAAAAAACTAAAAAGCAATTTATTCCTTGAGAGTTGAAGTTAGGGGCAGATGTGATGTAGATGTACATACAGTTCATATCATATAAACTTTTAGTCACGTGATTAAGCTTGATCACACTGAAAAAAAGGATCTCTCAGTCGAAATGAATATGACTTTGACTTTTCAATAGGGCCAAGAACGACGTTTCTTTGCCCAAAGCATTAACTCTCTTTTCTTAAGCTTTAAAAAATTACATTAGAGAACAGAAGAATCTATCTGTCCAAAGTATTTCACTCTTGACCCAAAATTAATATGCAAAGAAGTTCTTGCTACAAGAATAATATTCTCTTTGATTCATGCAAAAATTCTTGTTTGAAAAGGGACATGTCTTGATTAAAGAGACACTTTTCTTAAACTAATAGCGAATACCATTGACTCAACTAAAATTTATTTTGATCTAAGAGAAGTCTATACATCATATACAGGCATACAGGCATATTACGAGCGGTATATTATTTTCTGATAAATTTAAGTTTTCCTAGTCTGTAGTAAGAAAAGTGATATTATTTTCCTCGATAGTAGGTAGTTATTTCTGCTTCTTCACTTCTTGGTATTTTTTGGGGTGGTTCATCACTCTACAAATTACAAAAAAATGTTACATCACGATTAATCAAAGTAAAGCAAACCAATTATTAAAATTATAAGCTTTGGTCACGTTTTGAATTTTTTAATACGACGACTTCTATAATTTTTGCATAAAAAAATCGATACCTAGGTATATTCTTATTCTATCTATAGTCAGGCATGCATTATCTAAACAGGTGCATTAGGTAAATGTCTCTTACCTTCAAATAAAGCAAATAAATGCTCTAATTTTCATTTTTTTTTCAGAAACTCCTTTAAAGAATCCATATATCCTAAAATTTGTCCATAAAAAATGACAAATACATGTTAATAACGATCACTAATTTGTTATATGATATGCGTTTAAAAAGCAAATTATGCAAAATTCCAAGTGGAAAATTCGAAGCAACAAAACCTGTGCGTAATATGATGTGCGACCTATCAAATGCGACGTGAAATGAGACTGATCGGACTGCCGACTGATTGTATCGTCCTTGGTCATCGCATTTGCGTGTCGTTATTATTTTTCATCAAAAGAGTATTTAGCTATTGGAAAAATGGCCATGTTTCTTGAATGAAGTACTTCCTAGCGTATTTTTGTTATTATCTTAAAAGAAAGTAACTTGCACTTGGTTGAATAAAAATAGATTCAAGAGAAATTTTCGAATTTTTCAAGAGAACAAGTTTTCTTGAGTTAAGAGAGTTTTTCTTCAGGCAAAATATTTTCTATTACGCTAAAATGAATTCTCTGGTCACTAATTTTTTTTTTCAAGAACGATGACGACTTTAGTTAAAGTCTATCTTTTTTATCAGTGCAGCACAGCGTTGCCCACTTTTATGTGTTGTCTTTTAATCAAAATATTTTAGGAAATAAAAATGAATTAATTATAAATATATAAACAGTTATACATATATTCATCAACAAAACCCACCTTCTTAACAGCACTTAAGGGACATAAAGGGCCATTACTACCGCTTTCCCGTTCAAAATATTCTAATAAAGTTGCGATAATGTTTTTTTACGGCTATTAAGCTATCTTGTACACTTCTCACTAAAAAAGGTTCTAACAAGAACAATGTTCGACTGCAAGGTTTGCTAGTAAACATTTTCAAGCTTAAAGTATCACAACACTATTTATTTAAACCAAAAACTTGTAAAACAAAACTAAAGTGTCAAAACGAATGACAATGTCAGGAAATAAATAAAAAATATGGCAATTTGACATTTTTTACAGTAGAGCTACCACTAGAATCCCCAGAGCGAAATTTAAATTCCAGTTAGTCAGTCCGGCGACGAATATGTTGCCATGGTTGGCAACAATGAATTTACTAATCGCGCCCTCGATTACGTAACTAAAAGTTTAATTGGTATCAAATATAAATAAATGTGTAATTGGACGAGTGGCGAAATAACCCATTGGACTTTGTTGGAGAAACGAATCCGCCAGAAAGGTATAGCCATTATCTAAGTCATACATCACGCTTCGCAATCAAATAAATATATGATAAAACATCCGATGGGAACTGAATCCATAAACAGCCGAACCATCCGAATCTCGGAAGTGAATTTCCCTAATAACCCTCTAAATTGTGTACTTAAGACCGCAGATGAGGACAGGGTTTTTTTTCCTTCGACCCTCCCGAGTTTTTAGGATCTAATATTTAAATATGCCCTTTGATTTTTACCTGCGAATGCCACCACGCACGGAAATATGTAAAAAGGACGACTGTCATCGCTTATACAAAACCTTTCGATCTGTACCGACCGGGAAAAAAAGCCTGTTCAAAGGATGTCCTTTCTCCGGGGTATTCTTAAGCAAATCTGACCTCGATTCGATCGAAAAGGTCCCTATAAAGGGTGAATACTTTCGATTTTTTATACTGAATGATGAATAAAAATCGATTGTTTGATAAATAGGACGTCGTAATGCTTTATTCCTCGTGATATATAGAGATAAATTGTGTGGGTACAATGGAATCTTTTTTTTAATAAAGGTATAGGCGTATAGTTTTGTGTTCGTATAAATATAGTAAAATACAGACGTTATCAATATAAAATCAAAGTATTAATAATTACAATACTAGCTCTTGTTCGGGACTTCGCCAACGTAAACGTCGAATATCTTAATACATTTCCTTGTTGGAAAAGATCTATACTTACACAGGGTGTCCCAGGCTGAGCGTGCATTAGTCGTTTCTCAAGAACTACAGTATCTAAATCGGAGATTTTTTGCACATCATTGTTTCACAACGAGATCTATCGATTAAAAATATTTCCAATATGGCGACACTTCTGGAAATACCGGAAGTTGACAGCAACTTTCTTATTTTAAATGGATGCCCCCATTTTTTATCACATACTTAAATTCTCTGTAAAATTTTATGAATTTTAATATTAAACACTGATTTTGAAAAAATAATCACTCAAACTAGTATTAATTTTTTTATGAACATCTTCTGAAATTATAATTATGTACCTTTAAAACATTTCGTTATAGCTGAAATAGCCCCAATTATGACCCCACTATCAAAACCGGTGCATAAAACTATGTTCGCTACCGTAGTTGAACTCATCTAAAAAGTTTTTTTAGCTGGAATAATAAATTATAATACAAGTTAGACCTAAAGAAGATATCAAAATATTTACTTTTTTATATTATTTTATATTATATTATTTTATTTTATATTTTTATATTTATTAGAATTTTTACTAACTATACGTCCTCCTAACACTATTTTAGAATAATTATTGTAATTATATAATAAATTTTTCGTATACTTCCTATTTAAATCCGTGTATTTGTATATGCCAGTTGTTTTCACGATATTTTCCGATGGTGGCAGCACCTGCAGAGAATGCACCAAGCCAGTAGACTTTTTTTAAAAATATCATTTTCAAATCTACGAAATATTTAAATCAGAAGTGTCTAGCCCCAGCAAGGCAACTATTAAGCTTTGGTTAGCGTGGTTATTTGGAGGGTATTAATTCATTGGTTAGTTGGTGGGGTTGGTTGGTTTTTACTAATTTATATTTGTTCTTTGGATATTCATTGATTTTCTTTATTTGTTCGTAATAATGTATATGCTTTTGTCAAAAACTCTAACGTGATTGGTCAAGTTTAATAGTTGCCTTGCTGGGGCTAGACACAAGTCTTAAATCAAAATGCAAATAAAAATATAGAGAACAACTGTTAAATCGATTGGTCTCAATCATTACAGATAATTCGTGGGTCAATCAGTTGAGTCATCTTGGTCATCTGTACCATAAGACTGACAAAAAAATCACTTCACTCTTAGGCGATACGTTAGTAAAATAATAATTAAAATGAATAACCTACTATTTTAATTACTAAGTAGATTTGAACAGGGCACTTACGAATAAAGTATTTTAATAAGATAATATGTTATAATGTTGATATTGTGACTATAACTGTTGATAGGTAATTGATTGAATGACAATTTATAACAAAGTTGTTGAATAGGTGCTTCCATACACACTAACAAAAATAAATGACTTGGTTTTACATGAAATGTCCTCTGAAATGTCTACTTTTTTTAGTAGAACCACTGCTTTGCCGTCTATGGATTTGCCAGACTTTTTGGTTTTTGGAAATTGACCTATCTCATAAAAAGGGTAAAATTGGTGGTAAAAATTTGTATAAAAAAATTGTTAAAATCGATTGTAGAGGTTCTTTAGGTGGCGTAATTCAGCAGTATGAAGCAATTTTTGGAAACTCGCTCCATACGGGTATAAAATGAGGGGTAATTTTTGGATTTGGGTAATTTTGGGGAATTTGGGTATGGAATCTGTCCTAGGAGTATGCAATTTTGCAGAGATTCCTTTAAGTAGTGGCGTAGCTGAATACTAAAAAGCGATTTTCGGAAATTCATCCGAAACTAGAGGTAAATATTTGTATAAAGTATTTTTAAAATCTGTTTTAGAAGTATGAAATTTTGTACAGAGCAGGTTCCTTAACTGATGAAAGTGAGTATTTAGAAGCGATTTTCTTTTTTTTCTTTTATTTCCAATTATCTTTATTTCTTTATTATTTTATTTCCAATTTCTTTTTATCTAATAAAATTAGGCGCCAAAGTTTATAGAAAAAATCTTTTTTGGAATGTGAAATTTTGCACAAAGGTTTTTTTAGTGTAAGTTAATCAGCCTTAAAGGGGATGTATAAGAGATTCGAATTTTACGCGGACGAAGTGTAGGGCTAAAACTATTTGTATTTTATAAAATAGTTATTAAGTTAATTTATTTAAGTTAACTATCGGAAACAAGATATAGCCAACTTATCGGATAGTCAAGCAGCCTTAAGAGCGATTAACTCAGTAACCATCAATTCGAAGTTGCTCAAAGAATGCCAAGAGAAGTTGAACAAATTATTCGAAGAAAATAAAGTCCTTCTATTCTGGGTGCCAGCTTACCAAGGGTTAGAAGGTAATAAAAATCAAACGATATAGCTAGAAAAGGAGCGAACATTCCACTAACTGAACCAGAATCGATCTGCTTCCCAAGTGAAAACTTTAAGGGATTCGAGAACTTGGAAGACACTTGAAGATATTTCTCAGGACTTTTAATAGGACACTGTCTCCTCAATGAATGGAGATGCAGGGTCTATGGAGAAAATGGGGAAACACCCGGAGATCTTATCACTGAGTGCACCGAGACGACAACCATTCGTGCTTCGGAACTTTGGTACGATTGAATCCGATATCAATCATGGAGAACTAACCTCTATAATACCGTCTCAGATAATAGATTTTATCACAGCCCTAAAACTGTATCATTATTCAGCCGAGTTATCTATCAAACTACAATCTACAAGTTAATTAGTTAATTTAAAGAATATTTTCTTATTCTTAGAACATTTAAATAAAAGCAAAAGCCTGTAATTAAAAAGACGTTTTTAATTAATTATAATCATTTTATTTGTTACTATATTTTTAATATAACGTAAAGACTCGTTCGAAAACTCTCTATATATCTACCCGCTACCATTTCTACATGGTATTAGTATACACCTTTTTTTATGGAGTGTATTAATTCTGTAAAAACGCTGTTTACCGAATGATATTAGCGATAAGGCCGCAGGGAGGGAATAAATTTATTTGTCATTCCCCTGCCGCAGCAGAAAAATAATTTAGACTAATAGGAATACGGTCAATTTCATTTTATATGTCCACCGGTTATTAATTATATCCGAGCCCATATTTATTTTTCATTTTGATGCCACGCCCCACGACCTGCTGGACATAATTAGTCTATGAAATATTAGTATAAATAGATACGACTAATAGGAAAAAAAAATAAGTCGATAATATTCCACTGATATTAAATATCTTTTTAAAGTTATCCATACACTTACAGTTTTTTCTCCGCAGGCAAAACCGTGCAGTCGAGGCTTTTGTTTAAATACGGATAATCATATTGATGTATCGGAGGGGGGAAGTTAATCACCGCGACCTTATAGATCTATTGTGTCACCATTTCTTGAGTTATATTATCATACAGTCTAAGTGCTTTGACAAAAGCCAGTAGATGAGACAATTTTACAGAGAGTTACAGATGGTTGTCGTCTAGGTGCACTCAGTGAAAAGGCGATCTGGTGTTTCCCCATTATCCCCACAGAATCTGCATTCGCCGTTGTTTCTTAGCTAGTGTTCATTGAGGAGATAGTGTCCTGTTAAAAACCCTTTGACAATCCGAAGATTGATAAGTCGTGAGAAATTTCTTCAAGCGATCTTTTTCTTATTCGAGGTTATGGATGAAATCTTCCAGGTTCTTCATATCTCTCTCTGTCTTTATTCCTACAGGAGGAATGTAGTCGTTGCAGTGGTTTTTGGGTTAGCTTTGATAGCAGGTCTATCCATCGAGGGAGCGAGCGACCTCTTGGTCTTTTTCCGGGAATCTTGCCACAGGGCATAATGACTCTTTCCATATAATCAGTATCTCTCCTCATAACGTGACCGAAATATTTAAGTTTGCGTGATTGTATAGAAGTTCAGAGACGTTCTGTAATATTCAGTTCTTGTATAATGGATTCATTGGTTTGTCGGGCAGTCTAGAGAATTCTGAACATTCGTCGCCTTCATTTCTGACTCTCTCACTGTCCAGGACTCAGAGCCGTACATATAATCATGATCATGATCATCGTTTTCAGCTTATTCAACCATTTCTAATTATGGTGTAGCCTCCCTCACATATTTAGATACTTGTCAATTGTTGGCTATGCGGGCTCAAGTTACTCCTTCTAATTTCTTAATATTATGGTCCCATCATGCGTTTCGTCTACATGTTAATCCGGAACACCCTAATCACAAAAAAATCTTCAAAATTATTTACCCCCAAATCAAACATAGATACAAACAGTATCAATCAGCATCACACCACCGTCATAAAGGAAAGACTGTCAATCGATTTGCCTCCTCCTTTCAATATTGCGCCATTCTCCCGTATGTTTCCTCCATGGAGTCTGCACCCATTCTCGCTTGACCTATCACGCAAAGTCCACAACAAAAAGGAATGTTCACATCTCACTATAAGAGCACAATTCAAAGATCTCATCAACTCGAAGTATAAATCGACTGGTTTACACCGATGGCTCGAAAACTGATAGGCACACTGGAGCGGCTTTTCATACGTTTGATAAAGAATTGTGTTTCTCACTAAGTCCCATAACGGGAATATTCTCAGCAGAGCTATTTGCAATATTTAAGGCCATTCAACATATACCTCCAGCTATAAGAGATGGGTCGTGGCTACCGATTCATTGAGTTCCATTTCAAGTATCTCCTCTTTCTACTCCAACCATCCACTAGTTATAGCAATCAAAATTCTTCTACAGAAGGCCAATATCAACCACTACAGCGTCACTTTCCTTTGGCTTCCGAGCCACATAGGAATTCCTGGCAATGACAGAGCTGACTACTTGGCTGCAAAAACTCCCAACCCTCATAAAACCAACCTTGTTTTCTCCGTTCAAGATCTAAAGAATTATGACAATTATATGATGATAATATAATCCAACTCGAATGGGACTTAGACATGAATGATAATAAGCTTCATGAAATCAAAAGGGACTATTTTGAAAATAATGTAGTTAACTTACCTAGAAGAGATTTCGTTGTGCTCACTAGAATTCGTTTAGGACACACGAAATTTACCCATGAACACCTCCTTAAAGGACAGAATCAGCCCATTTGTGAAACACGTAATCTTCCAATATCTGTCAAACACATTATCTTTGAATGCCCAAAGTACGCGTTAAAACGAAGACAACACGGTATCGTGGATAACCTCAGGGTTATCCACGCTACCTCAGGGTAGCCCTTTCCTTCCAAAATAACAAGGCTATTAACACATATCTCCCTCTCTCTCAGGTTCGATCTTCCTCTAGGTCTCTTAATTCCTCGTTGGTAGCTTGCTGTAACTTTTGTGGTCCATCTGTTTTCCGTTAAAACGAAGAAAACACGGTATCGTGGATAACCTCAGGGTTATCCACGCTACCTCAGGGTAGCCCTTTCCTTCCAAAATGACAAGGCTATTAACACATATCTCCCTCTCTCTCAGGTTCGATCTTCCTCTAGGTCTCTTAATTCCTCGTTGGTAACTTTTGTGGTCCATCTGTTTTCCGTCCTTCTTGCCAGATGTCCTGCCCATTGAGGACTTGAGGAATTTGATTTTGTGGATGATATCTATTACCTTGGTCTTTTGTCGTATCCTATATTCCTTTACCGTTTCTCTTGGTTATTCCCAGCTACTTCGTTCCATTGAGCGTTGTGTGACCTGCAGTATCGTTATAATGACCGTTTTAAATGTCCATGTTTCGCATGCCTAGGTCATGACTGGAAGTACACATTGATCGAATGTTTTCTTTTTGTGATATGCTAGATTTGAATATGATTGAGTTTCTTCTATAAGTACTCCATATTCTCCCACTTATTTTTTCGGTTGATTTCTGGTAGTAGACATCCCGAGCTGTGTATTAGTTGTCCCAAATATATATATTCTTCTATTTTCAGTGTTGTGTTATTTATTAATAATAATAATCTTTTCTGTCCACCATCTCGTTGTACATTACTTTAGTTTTTGCTAAATTCATTTTGAGACTTACTTTATTGCTGACTATATTTAGTTCCTTAATTTATGCTTGTAGTTCTTCAGGACTATTGGCAATTAGGATTATGTCATCAGCGAATCTTAGATGGTTCAGATATTTCCCATCTACTCGTATTTTTAATCCTTTGTTGGTCCAGTCTAGTTGACGGAAGATTTCTTCTAGTGTTGCTGTAAACAGCTTTGGTAATATCGCGTCTCCCTGTCGTACTCCTTTGCCAGTTGGGAACTATGGGGTTATTTTATATATTATTACTCTTGCTTTGGCTTATTTGTATAAATTGGCGAGCGTTTCTATATATGGCCTATCATTTATACCTAAAAGATAATTTATGCTTATAATTCTCCCTTTGGAGATAATAATATTCCAATTCACGTATCGCACTGCGATCACGGTATAAAAAAGGAGAAGTCCGCATTTATCGCACCCTAGCGGTCGGTCACGTCATTAATTTGTTTTCCCGTATAGTTTCAAATATAACGTACGAACTAATTACTTAAGGTAAAAAATACGCCACCGCTAATCGATGATGAATATAAATCAGGCAGATAACTGATTCGAATTAAGTTAATTAATTAATTAAAACCACACGTGACGTTGATAAAAGTATATACGGTCTTCCATGCTAACGATATATGAGCACTCTGGTTGTAATTGTTTTGTTGTTTTCACAACTTTGGGAGAAGGAAAAGAATGGAAATCAGTGGAGGCGAGTCGTTCAATACTTCGGGGGTGTACAACCTCAGAAAAGGGGTATTTTAATACCCCACGCAAAATTTTACGTAGATATCTTAGTGATAGCGAGACCAGTCTTGGTTTTAAGGTGGTGCAAGACTTTCGCAAGACCAAGACCAAGTGGATACAATTTCTGGACTTAAAACTATCTCTGCCAGAGTAATTTCCCAATAGCTAACAGCGAATAATAATATGATTGACATTACATAAATTATAAGAGTTATTTATGGTACTAGTGTTTTATCTTACATACTAAGGGCTGGCAAAGGTTAGTCTTGGGTCGAGATTTCCGTATGTAAGAAGAGTACAATGCGTTTATAATGTACTGAACAAAGAGAGAACAGTAAACACGTTGCCAAACATACGAACTAAACCGAGAAACTGCGCATATTGCTAAGAGACGTGGAATTAGGTTAGGTTAGGTTAGGTTAGACCGGGCGACCCAATCAATACCTCTGTCAGTACTTAAAGTTCTAGGGAATGATGTACATCATGCGTTCAGCTTCACGACTTAATTACGTTTCGCGATACTTTATTTGTTTATTTATTAACGAGTCGTTGTAAAAATTTAACATATTGAACGTATTAAACGTTGTATTGAACGTTGAACATATTAAACTTTAAAATACATCAAAATTTTAAAGTAAAGTAAAGATTTGAAGTTAACGTCTCCTTTTTGCTGCCAGGGCTAATCTGTACGGGGCCTACCTTTTTTACGCGGAATCCGAACCGCGGTCCTCGGCCATATCATGGTTAATGGCCTACCGACTTGGCAAGTGTCTAAATCGACTTTTACTCACGAGATATCCGATCTCATCCGGCCTCGAACCGGCGTGAATGAGCAGTGTGTGTCAATAGATTTTACACTTTTGCCTTTATTGGACAACAGCACGATACAGAGTTTCGAACTGGTCACCCGTTCATCCACTAGTATCGCCTTACGTCGCTTAACTTCGGTGTTCTAATGGGAACCGGGGTTTCGACGTAGCTGGGCCGTTGCCCTATTCAAAATTTTAAGTTGCCCGTTTTTACGTTGCCTTTATCTAACTAATCTCTTTATAACTTCATTTTATGAAGTTCATAGGCTCATTACTATAAGTTTGTTATTTATCTGTTTCCAAATATGAAAACTTGTAAGAACGTTTGGTCTATTAAGAAAGTAACTTTTGCATTTAACAGTACGTGAAGCTCATACGCTGAATCTCTAAATTGTCAGTAAGCGCCTTTTGAAGCCATAGTTTCAACCAATCTTGGAATTATAATTACACTCTAAGTATAATGTGTAGAATACCGAAAATTTCCGGAAATATATACATAGGTTTAATGACAGCTAAATGTAGAAAATAAATATTTATAAAAATCTGCTAATGTTGTTTAACGTAATGGCATACTGTTACAACCTTATTATAAAAATATATACGCAACAGATGGACCAAAAGAATTACAGCATGGCACCCACGAGGAATTAAGAAACCTAGAAGAAGACCAAGTATCTAAATATGTGAGGGAGGCTACACCATAATTGGAAATGGTTGAATAAGCCGAAAATGATGATGATGATGTGCAATTAATGTCAAACAATTTAAACTTGTCAAACCTCTCCAACCGAGCCATCGAAAGAGTTGATAAATTTCAGTATCTGGGAATTATAGTTCGCAGCGATAGGTTTGGTATGGTTTGGAGAAATATAAGGAGAAAGGAATATTGAAGGCACAGGGAGCTTTTGGCATGCTTGCACCTGTGTGGAACATCTCCATATATAGAAAGAAAAATAACTAAAGTCCAGCTCTTCAACAGCAATGTAAAATCTATTTTGCTTTATGGATACGAAACATGGAAGGTTACGCGTGGTTTCATGTATCGCCTGTAGGTGTTTGTTAACAAGTGTCTTCGAAGAATGTTGAGAATTTTCTGGCCCAATCAAATTAACAACGAAGAAATGTGGAGAAAAATATCACAAAATCAAATAGATATCGAAATTATGAAAATAAAGTGGGGCTGGGGCTGGATTGGGCACATTTTGCGTAGACCACACAGAGATATCGCAAAACAGGCACTTTGAATGGAATCGACAGAGAAGACGCGCCAAGGGAAGACCAAGAAATACCTGGAGAAGAACAGTAACCTATAAAGACCAAGAGATTGGGAAAACATGGAGAGAGATCAAACAGACAGCCCAGAATAAGATCAGATGGAAACTGGATAATAAAATCACCCTTTTTTTAAAGAGCTTTTTCATTTGCTGAAAAATGCGTATACGATAACGATTTTGAACGAATAATATATGAATTTAGAATTTCCCACAAATATGGTCTTTTGGATTAAAATTTCCCTTTTCTCTCTGGATCTCGAAATTTCCCACGAGTTGGCATCACTGATGTACAGTACGTCTGTCCGTTCTGTAGCTACGGGGTAACCGTGAGAGGGGAAACGATATTTTCTCGATGTTTTTCGTAAAAAATTAGACGACGCGTCCCATCAATAAAAATTCGACAAATTTGAAAGTAGCCAATAAAATGAGTGGGCGGAGCGATTTGCGGTGACGTACTCGTCAAGTCGACGTATAAAATATATTGCTGTTTATTTAAATGTTTTTTGTCCGCATTCCTTTCATAGACACAGATCCAGCAGATGTACTGTAAATCTATAAACTTTCTATCGATAAAAGAAAGAACGAGAATTATAAAAGACGTTAAAAGCTTTAAATATCGTATATTTCTTTTTATTTTCATCAAAGCAGAAATAAAAAATGACCTTATTTCACAAATCGAACACGCTATAGGTGAGGTTTAAAAATAAACCGAACTCGCGAGACACACAGTATATATACGGTGTGGAAACAAAGCGCCCACGTTTCACCTTTATCACCCTCCGATATCGCAGTGTGCGGTGCTAATTCCCCGACGGTCCGGTCGCGGTCAGCAATTTTTACCATTCGGACTTTTAGGAGATTTCGTGTAAGATAATCTAACGGACATCTATAAATATGGCGACCGATAGCGCTGGCGGTGGTCACCACCGGTCAAAGGCAGGGGGCGCCCCGTGTGTAAAATTAATTAGGTAGTATTTTTCAGCGCGCCGTTGCCACGTTTACAAGCTTTTATCAATTGAATGTGATATGAATCACTGCGACCTTATAGATCTATCGTGTGCCCCTTGAATTTTTTTTTCGAAATATCTAGTAAGGCCTAAACTATTTCAAAAATCTGAAAGGCGCCATATATGTTTATCCTCACAAACCTGCAATTCTGTCCCATGTCAGCGACTCTCTAATTCCAGTAGTTTCCGACATACCCATAGAGAACATCGTAGAAATCTCACCCTGTATAAAATAGTATATTGTTTTATTAGGAGTATAAATGACAGTTTTTGTGGCAGGCGTTTGAGTTGGACGAGTCGACATACAGCCGAGGCACAAAAAGTATTTTTTACTCCGAATAGAACGTGCTATTTTTTTCAAACGCCACAAATAATTTTTTATACAATTTCAAACGTTCCAAATAATATAAAAAGATTTAAAAGTCATACCTTGTATGTAATTATACAGGGTATCCCAGAAACATATTTTCTCTTTATCGTTTTTCAAATAAGTTCAAAATAACGGAGTTATACTCTGTCTTTTTTCTCAGGTAAGATTTCGACAGACGATGACAGAAAAAAAAGCAGATGACGTCCATACCAATCCATTTATTTAACTAAAAAAAGTTTCTAATATTTTTTAAGTTAACTATGGATCGGTTTATATATAAATCCGTCATGCGTCATATCTTGTTGTCTTTAACCAGTTTTATTGGTTTATTTCAAAAATGTCAGATCATATTTCAATATTATTGGTTTAACGGAACGATGAACGACAAACGGACGCCGATGTATGAACTCGACTTAAGATTTTTGAGTTGTCAAACTCTTGCCAAATCATAGGTTATAATTTTGTGTCAACTTAGGTCAAATAGAAAGGATGAACGTTTTGGACTGTGTTATTACGTGTGTTTCGTGTTTTTTTAAATTAAGTGGAGGAAAACTGAAAGGGGAAATTAAGTGTTGACCCAGACCATAGTTTGTGAGAGGCAGTTATTCGGTGTCCAGTGGACACCGAATAACTCTATCTCTGGACACTGTCCAGAGACAGTTTGCCAGAGATTATGGCCAGAGAGTTGTATTGGCCACAAATAAAGTTTGTATACTATCTTGTATATGATACTAAAAACTGGAGAATCTGTAAAATAGCAGCATACGATAGGTAAATAATAATCATATTGAATAATTATATTGATAAAGGTAACAACAGAGAATAGGTACATTAAAGAAATGCTAACTTCATGTTAAAAAATGGAAACAGACGCCACCTGGTGTCGCCTGGCAGTACTAGCTAAATTGAGGGGAATTGGAGGGGCGGGGCTTAAAAGAGGGGAAATTTTAAAAAAAATATTTTTATAAGTATCACTGACTTACTGTTTAAAGTTAATTTGACAATATTTTGAAGTAATCACTTGTCATTCAAATTTTAAATAAATTTATTTTCTGTTATGCGTTCCAATTGTACCAACTTATTTCTTTGTAAAAAAATAAACTACTTTGAAAATAAAATGACAGATATATCTATCACTGTCTATCTCTATCACTTTGTATCATCTATCACTCAAGGATTTAGTCGTTGGAGAGACTAGATTTTCCTTTTAAAATTTCAAAAAAAAATATTTTTTGCTAAAATTTTGAGAACCACTGGATCTTTTCTGGATTTTCTTTCTTGTAAATTTAATCTAACACCTATGTTGCCATATTATCAAGAAATTCCAAAAAAAATTCCAAAAAATTTCGAATTTTCAAACTTTTTTTTTTTCGCGAAAAAACCTCATAGGCGTGATTCTGGGATTGAACTATACTACCAGTTAAAATACTTGCACTTATTACTGGGACATCCTGTATATCGAGAAACTATGGTTGCGCTCGTTGAATTTGACACTTTATGTCAGTTTAATAGTATATTTTCGTACTTTTATGCTTAGGCGTAAAAGTGCTTTACTTTTATACCTAGGCGTTAAAATTACTTATTATATTGTCAGTCATATCGCAAAAATTAATACTTTTGTGACGTTTGAAAAAAAACAATTTTATCTCTATTGTTTGGGCCCGTCTGCCTTCTAAACGCGACCGTCTGCCAACGGTTTTCTTTTTACCATACAAATGGCAAAGAAGTAAACGAATCATGTGCAAATAATTATTGAGGTATCTGATGACGATATTTAACGTGATGTTTTTGGAAAAAAATTAGGTCGTCTGTTCTGAAAATGCGACCATATGCCGCGGCAGACATTTTTTTCTATTAGAGTTTTCCATTTCTTTGACACAACTTTTTAGTGGTAATAATGAGATAAGCTAATATAATTTTTTTCAAAATTTTGATAGCTGTATGTTTTGTAACGGTAACTGCGAAGACTCGGCAGATGAGCGGTTTTATATTAGGTAACGCTACGCTATTGCAATTCCAGAATCAAACCTTTGGTAACTTATCAGGCAGTTCATTTTACTCCCAGATCTACAGACTAATAATCTTTAAAACGAGAATATGCGGTACTTAAATTATATACCTATTAATGAAACGAGAATAATTGGAAGGACAAGAAAAATAAATCTGGCAATAGCGCTATAGGGAAATGTGACCCCTTGACAAGCTATTTAATTCGGACATATCGATACATCGCGTGTTACATTTTGATAAACGAAAAAATATTGGCCCTACGAGTTTTGTTTCAGTGTGGTGAACGTTTTGACTTTTGTATTTGGGGTCATATACATATGAAAGAGGTTTTGCATGGTAACTTTAACTTGGATCAGACTGAAAAGTACAAATTTATTGTATGCATTCAAAACGGTTTTGTATTTAAATAAAATATTTTTTTATCTATGAGTATGTTAGATGCAATGTGATTAAAACACTATTTAGTCGGGATTTGGAACATTTTGGGCAGCACAATCACAAAGTGAAAAAAAAAGTTTTTTTTAGTTTTGTTTTGCCTAATTTTTTCTTCGTATAATAGATATACGAGAACTTTAATATTTAACGTAAAAAACGCTACAAATTATTTAAAAGCCTCCAAAATCGACTCGCTATAACAAAATTACCGTATAATCGAAAAAAAAAACGGCATCAAAGACTGCTGGGGAATGAAAATCGATGATAATTTCGGTAGGGTTCTGAAGAATTTCCCCACAAGGAGATAGGGCATATTTTTTTAAATACACCCTGTATATGAAACTCTGGTAAAAAGCAGTGTTACGGTGCAGGGACACGGAGAATAATGGAAGCCAACTGAACAAAACTGGAATAGTAGAAATGGATGCCTGCAGAAGAACTTTTCGAATTTCAGAGTTCCGAACGAAGAAATCCGACAAAAATATACAAAGGATAAGGGTATACAGAAGGATTTTTAACAGCCGAAATCGAACACAAACACCCTATATTGTACGGACATATGCAAAAAAATAGATGACTTCCAAAAAAAAGTTGTGCATTGGATACCTCTAAAGTGGAGAAAGTGTGGAGAGCCAAAAAAGACTTGAAAGGAGCGAGGAGAGACTTGAAAGACTAATAAGAGCAATAAGTATCGGAAATCAAAGTGAGGTACAATTAAATTAATTATTAAAAAAAAATTATACCTAACTATTAATCAGAAATACGAAAAGTACATATTATAATATGTATATATGTACTTATATATCTATATTTTATATCTATTTTTAATCCATTGTTAGTCTAATCCAGTTGATGAAGATTCCTTCTGTGTACATATGGAAGAATATACAGGGTGGTACGAACTGTATTCCCGAAACTCTGCAGATAAAAAAATTCTGCAGATAAAAATAAGTAAAAAAGTTCGTATAAATACATGTCCTAAAATGCTTAGTTTCGGAGATACAGGGTGTAGAAGTTTCATTTTTATTTCGATTTTTTTCCAAATAATTTCTGAAGTAACGTCAATATTTGGATGAAAATTGGTGTCTGGGAGTTTTTTGACATGAGAAGTTTGATTTTGATGTCAATATGACTTCTATTTGTAGGGGGCGCCACCTACTTGTGTTTTAACTGGTTTGAAGAGTTTTAATTTTTCTAAAATTACTGAGTGAAAAAATGTACAGGGTGGGTCAAATTCGAAGCTTATAAATGGAAACACCCTCTTAAAAACTCTCAAAACTAATATCGGTGTCTCGAGCTCAATTTTCATCAAAAACATGATAGTGAAAATCGCTCATCAATATCTGTTACCGTTTCGGAGTTACGGGGTCTTTTTCAAAAATGTGCATTTTTAACAAATCGCTGTAACTTTTTTGCTATGGAAAATTTTGTATTTCTATGAAAACATTTCCAAAGCACCTTTTTACATAGAATTTAATGGTTTAAGTATATTTTTTTTAAATTAATAATTTAAGAGTTATCAACAGAAAAATTGATTTTTTATTTGGGACACCCTCTATATTTTTAATTAACTGAAAAGAATTTAAAATTACCTTTCCAAAAATATAGCACACTTGATATTTTGTTATAATCCCCTTCGAAATACAGAATTTTTTAAAGTTTGCCACTTTTAACTAGTAAGCTTTGGACCCCTTATTGATAATATGCGCTTAATGGAACTCGAAAACATATTTTTCCAGCAAGACGACGCACCGCCTCTAAACGCTGAAGTTTTCAGCAAATTTTTGCAGCCAATTTTAAGAATAATTGAATAGCTAACGAAAATCCCAGCCGTTGGCCGTCGAGGCCGCCTGACTTAGTGCCCATGGATCTAATCCTATGGATATATTTGCGGAAGAATAAAGGTTCCTTATTCAGTATAATCTAGACAAGAATTAGAAATTCTTAGCAGTTATGAGAGAGTATCTTTCACCCCTCCTGAGTTAATGCATTCCGCGAGAAATGTTCAAGAACTGCCCCGTCTGTCCATAACAGAAGATGGTCGATATGTCACAACAACTGTAGCAAAATATCATGTCTTGGTTTGCTATTTATTTTTATTGTTATTAGATATAGTTTAAATGTGTTGATGTTGGTTAAATATATTTTAAATTGTTATAAAATTCTGCATCTCTCATAGCAAATATTACTTTCGTTTTAATTGATGCTCACAGCTAGAATTTTTTTGCATTACAGCCGGTGCCGTTCAAAGCCTACTTATTTAAAGCGGGCGAATTTTTATATACTCTATATCTCGAAGAGGAATCGAGCACAATATCAAATGTGTTATATTTTTGGAAAGGTAATTTTAAATTATTTTCAATAAAGTAAAAATATACCCGGTGTCCCATATAAAGAATCAAATTTTCTGTTGATAATTTTTAAATTATTAATTTTAAAAAATATTAATTATACTTAAACCATTAAATTCTACGTAAAAAGGTGCTTTGGAAATGTTTTCATAAAAATACAAAATTTTCCATAGCAAAAAAGTTACAGCGATTTGTTAAAAATGTATATTTTTGAAAAACACCCCGTAACTTCGAAACTGTAACAGATATCGATATGCGGTTTTCACCATCATGTTTTTGACAAAAATTGAGCTCCAGACACCGATATTAGTTTTTGTCTATCTCTCATAGAAAAGGGTGTTTCCATTTAAAAGCGTCGAATTTGACCCACCCTGTACATCTCCGTGATTTTTTACGTAAAAAATGTCTCTTGGTAAAAATCGCTACGTTCAACCGTTCTCAAGATATTTAGAATGGAAATAGTCAATACATGTCAATTGACAAAAAAATAAACACGTTGAGTAGATAACTATTTGACTGAAATAATAAATTTGGGAAATTTTTATTTTTTTAAATTAATCTTGAATTTTTCTACGAAAAAATGATGATAAAACAGTTTCTGTTGAACTTTTGACACAAAAATATTTCAAATTTATGATTTCAGTCTGATAACTATTTAGTCAACATGTTTAATTTATGTCTGATGACAGGTATTGATAAATTTGATTCAAAATATCTCGAGAACCATTACTCGTAGCGATTTTTACCAAAAGACGTTTTTTACGTAAGACACGTCGTAAATGTATATTTTTTACTCGATAGTTTTATACAGGTACAGACGAAAAGTTATTAGTCTTCAGACCAGTTAAAAAATATGTAGGTGGCGCCCTCTACAAGTAGGAGTCATATTGACATCAAAATCAAATTTCTCATGTCAAAAAACTCCCAGGCACCAATTTTCATCCAAATATTGACGGTACTTCAGAAATTATTTGGAAAAAATCGATACAAAAATGAAACTTCTACACCCTGTATCCCCGAAACTAAGCATTTAAGGACTTGCATTTATACGGACCTTTTTACTTATTTTTATCAGAATATGCTGTAGAAGTTTCCGGAATACAGTTTGGACCACCCTGTATATTCTTCCATATACAGGGTGTTTCAAAACAAATGCGAAAAACTTCAGGGGGTGATTCCTTGTTCAAAATAAAGGGTAGTTTGCTTCATAAACGTTGGGTCAAAAGTCAACCATTAGGGAGATATTGCGGTACAAAGATGGCGGAAAAATAATGTTTTTATTTTTTATCTTGAAAACGAAAAGAGATAGACTAATAAAATTTTATGGAAGCATTACTGTTATGAAAACACACTTTTTGGTAATTTTTTCACTTTTTTAAAATGAGTGGAAGGGGTTGAAATAAACTACCCTATCATTCTTGTTAACGAAATTTAAAGAAAAATCTTATCAAACACATGCAGAAAAATTAATTTGGATAGTTCAGTTTGTTTAGAAACTTTTTTATCTCTTGTATTTTTTTGACAAAACTCACCGATTTGAAATTAAAAAATAAAATGTAAAGCATTACATTTCAGGACAAAAAACATTTTCTGATAATCTAGTGGGCTGCTGTAATTTTTTTAGGAAAAAATCTAGTCGGCCGCTATTACTTTTTAGGATGTTCCTAATATTATTTTATTTGACATTACTCTACTGCAATACGTTATTATCTAGATGATTATTATTATCGTTATTATCACTAGATTCTTAATCTAAAAATGTTTTTTGTCTTGACATGTAATGCTTTACATTTTATTTTTTAATTTTCAATCAGTGAGTTTTATCAAAAAACACAAGAGGTAAAAAAGTTTCTAAACAAACTAAACTATCCAAATTAAAGCATTTGCATGTGTTTGATAAGATTTTTCTTTAAATTTCGTTAACAAGAATGATAGGGGTAGTTTATTTCAACCCCTTCCACTCATTTTAAAAAGGCCCGCTGCGATCGCCGTAATTAGATAAAATACACTTCGAAATTAATGGAATATAAAATTTCTAGATAAATTGGACGATAGCACCGATCAAATTATACACTAGGTTTACGTATTTTGGCGGGAATCAAGCGCTACAGATGTGTAGGTATCAGAATAAGTAATTTTGTGGGAATTTTATCGGAATATTTTAAAGAATTGTTTGTTAGTTTTACGTGGGTACTAAGAATTAGGAGAATTAATTAAATATACAGGGTGGCAACAAAATTCTTTTAAAAAACTATTTAATTGTTTTTTTATCGGTTATATTATTTTATGCTTGACTTAAAAATATTGTTTTGTCAAAACATATAATTCCCATTAAAAAAATTGATTATCGTTTTAATCTAAGCAAAACATTTTACTTCGAATATTAAATTTAAACTCATGTAGATGTAGATGTAGAAAGTATGGGGGGTCCCCTTTCTTGAGATACATGATCATACAGTCTTAGGTCTTTGACGAAAACCAGTATCTGAGACGGTTTTTTACAGAGGTTAGTCATCTCCGATATGAATCGTATAAAAGTTTATAGCACGAATGGTCGTCGTCTCGGCGCACTCAGTGATGAGGTGCTCTACTTTTTCCCCATTTTCTCCACAGAATCTGCATTCGCCATACTGAGGTGTTCGTTGAGGAGACATTGTCCTGTTAAAAACCCCGTGACAATTTCAAGATTGTTTTTAATTAAATCAAGGAAAATCTTTGATTTTTCTGGGTCATAAGTGGTCATAAGTGGTCATAAAGTATCTTAGTAGTCTCTTAGAGTTTCCAGGTTTTTGAGTTCCGCTTTAAAATAGTTTCCACTTAGGAAGCAGAACGGCTCTGGTCCAGTTAATGAAGTGTTCGCTCCGTTTCTAGCTATATCGTTTGCCTTGTCTTTATACATTCTACCCTTTGGTGGCTTGACATCCAGAGTGGAGGGAATTGTTCAGCTTCTCTATGCATTCTTTAATCAACTTCGAATTGGTGGTTACTGAGTTGGTCGCTCTTAAGGCCTGAGGAGAGGATGAATGAGGGTTGAGGAAGAAAAAGAAAAGAAAAAATAGCGCGCAATAAAGAAGTTTCGATATACATGGTGCTACAAATTCGAGGTACGAGCATTGGTATCTCGGTAACCGTAATAGATACGAACATGGTTAAATTGGGACAGAGTTGCGCTTTGGCATGTTCGCTAAGATGCTATCAAAAAAGTTTTGAAAATTTGAAGGATTGCTGAGTTTTTTGAAAAAAAAACGGATTTTTGTGAAAATCAATTTTATTTTTGGCTATCGTTACTTCTTAGAAAATCAAAAAACTAATTGAAGAAGTGGCTGCAGTAACCAGGTAGGTCCACTATTTTTCGAAAATAAGATTTTTAATGAATTACCCTTTCAAAAAATTGGCCGAACGTTCTGCAACATTCAATTTTCTCAATATAACAGTACCGGGTGGCCAACTAAGAATGGACGCCGGCTGTATCTCAGAAACTACTTATCGTATAACTTTGGGGAAAAAATTTTTATAAGTAAATCAATCAAGAGAAATCGTTGGAAATTTGCATTTAGCAAATATAATACCAACAGATATAAATAAGACTGGAGGCTTACCATCAGTACTTGAAATATTTGTAGGAGCAAAAGTAATGTTGCGGTCCAACATTGACGTTACAAAAGGATTGGTAAATGGTGCTATAGGCCACATTACAGAAATTGTTTGGCCTCAGTTCCGTCGAACCCAAATGTACGAAACACATGTACCATCAGTTTGGATTGACTTTGGCAGAGACGGCATACACGTTATACACCCGAAAGCAATACAGTTTCCAGCAAAATTCAATTATGGTACGACTGAAAGAAGGATGTTACCCTTAATTTTGTCATGGGCATCCACCGTCCATAAAATGCAGGGCAGCACAGTCGACCATGCAGTAGTGTATTTGGGCTCAAAATTGTTTGAGGAAGGGCAAGCATACGTGGCTCTAAGTCGAGTCAAGTCTCTGGAAGGGCTATGTATTGAGGAATTAGATTGTAATAAATTATCAGGTAAAAAACCATGTAATAATGATGCACTAAATGAATTAAATAGAATGAGGAATATTCGGTAGGCATTTCTGTTAAATACTAAAAACTAGAAAATAAAAAATCGGTAAAGAAACTTTTAAGTTAAACGGTTTCATCTTATGTGCACTGAAAACTAGAAAATAATAATAACAATTAGGTATTTTGAACTTCTAGTTTAGAAATATTTTAGTACTAGGCAGAATAGCTTTTAGGCATATTAGACTAAAATAAAAACATGGGGCCCATTAACTATTGCTGTAATACTTTCTTCTATACTAAGTGTGGATTGCATCGACTTACTATAATCGTAACTGGAGATTTTGACAATCAATAACCAGCCGTGGCGGCTTCACCAGCGAACGCCGAGCTCATGATCTACCAAAGTATAAAGATATGCTTTGCCATAGGTAGGATTTCAGAGGGGCCCCACGTTTTTATTTTAGTCTAATATGCCTAAAAGCTATTCTGCCTAGTACTAAAATATTTCTGAACTAGAAGTTCAAAATACCTAATTGTTATTATTATTTTCTAGTTTTCAGTGCACATAAGATAAAACCGTTTAACTTAAAAGTTTTTTTACCGATTTTTTTAATACCATTTAATATTTGATGATATTTATCCATGTTCGTTCTTGATTCGACCCCATAAATTAAAACCCAGGCATATTGAATCCGATGACGTAGCTAGCCATGGATATATGCCGCTCCAGCGTCTCTATCTACTAAAGTAAGTGGTATCCAAGAAGCCCCACACATTCATAGCAAAATATGCGACACAACTGCACCAAACTGCATTCATGCTGATGAAATTGCAACAAATGCATTTTCATCATGATGGATCCCCTAACAAAATTGACAGTTCATCTCTTAGAAATTATGGATAGTTCATTTCATTCAGATAAGCATTCGCCATTCTAGAATTCCTGCCAAACATGTACCGACCAAAACGGTCTTGGTGCTGAACTACTTGCATCCAAGGTAGATTTGGACCAGTAGTGCATATTGTTAACATTTGCACCTTCGGGGCTATATAAAAAGTGACCCAAACGACATAAACTTACCTAGTACCAGAGTTACCAGAGTTATCCTTATTTTAATAAAAGCAAGTTTAACCTTCCCCCACCACTTTCTTTTATGAGATAGAGCAAAACACTCTATATCAAAAAAAATACAAATTTCTCGATGATTACAATAGTAATATTTAAAATATCTGTTCACCTGCATATTTTTAAGAAAAAACATTTTTCGAACTTGAAAATAATTTCCAGCGATTTTTGTTGGTGGATTTACTTACTAGAATTTTTTTCCCAAAGTTATACGATAAGTAGTTTCTGAGATACAGCCGGCGTCCATTCTTAATTGGCCACCCGGTACATAAATGGCGACGTTAGTTGTAGCTGCCTTGCTCTGGGTTTGCAGCAAGAACCGAGCAGTTCTTTTTCGATTTCCCATAAATTTATTAGAATGGAGCTGCCTGGTTATTGCAGTCATCCCTCCAATTGCACATTCTCACAGCCACTTTATTAGGGCTATCTGATAGTATTTTTAGATTTTCAAATTAGCTGATGATTTATGAGATACAGAGGCCAACTTGATTTTTTTAAATACGGACTTGCATCCGGCTCTGTTTTTTTTAATATTTAATCTTGTCATCTTTATAATATTGAGATTAGCTTTCAAACTTAACAATGACATGGGGTAAACCATTAAATACGGAAAATCAAATGCAATAAAGTAATAAAAAATAATATTAGTGTAATATAATATAAGCAATCAAATCATTTCTCCAAAAGATGAATTGGAAATGGTAGTATATTGCTGACCTGGATATCATTTATTTGAATCTTGTTTTTCCATAGTGTTTTTCCTTATTCGATGTTAATTAGGGCTGATCAATATTTTTGCGATGAATATAATCAGATTAAATAATTAAAAACAAACAGAGTAGGACTTAAAATTATTTTAAATCGTAATTAAATAGTTTTGTTGTTGTTAAGGTACCCAAAACAAAAAAAAATGTATAGTGTGGCATATGATTGTACTCGTGAGTTGGCTATGTTGGCCCCTGTATCTCACAAATTATAAGCTAATTTGAAAATCTGAAAATACTATCAGATAGCCCTAATAAAGTGGCTATGAGAATATGTAATTACTTTATTGATTTTTTTTTAAAGTACGAACAGGAAAAAAAAAATGATTTTCAAAAAAAAATCCGTTTTTTTCCAAAAAACTCAACAAACCTTGAAATTTTTTAAACTTGTTTGATCGAATTTTGCTGAACATCCCAAGGCGCAACTTTGTCCCAATTTAACTATCTACGTATCTATTAAGGTTTCTGAGATACCAATGCTCGTACCTCGAATTTCTAGAAAGAAGCCTGGAAAAACTTTATTTAACTTCCTGGTTTGTCTCTTCCTTTCCAGTCATTTACAATTATTATAAATCCGCATTTTCAAAAATTAAATTATTTTTCCTCTACTACAATATTTAATTAAAAAGGTGCACCACAATGATAAGTAACACTAGTTAAACAACAACAAATAAATTTTCTTCCTTCGTTTATTAAGTTTCACAAGTTTTTTCGACGCCTGCCTCTTGATCTCTCCGAACCCTTACTTCCTCCAAATAAATTGAAGCCGAGTAACTTTTTAAAGAAAACTTTACACCCAACACACCCCGCTATACACGAACAGCCAGCCCGACATTAGGTAAAACCCACTTACTCCTAACTTGCGGCCGTTTTCGCCGGTTTGCTTCACGCTTCCACACTTCTCGTCTCGCTCGCGCCCTTAAAGGTTCGGCTATAAGATAGAGAAGGACGGGGTTGCGGTAAAGCACGATCGCTCCGGAACAGGGAGTAGTTGTCGGCAATTGTTTTGGCCGCAAACGGGCTGTTGGAAAGTGGCAAGTACTGATTGTAGGAGCGCCGTTTGCCGTCGGAAAATTTGAGAAGTTTGCTTTTTATTGAGTAGAGAGAGCGGGATAAGGCGGGAAGTTGCCCGAACAGGGTCTTGTCTTTTTTTCGGGGGGTTTAATGAATTTAACGGGGATGGATTTAAAATATATATGAGACTTTCTTGTGTCATACAAAAAACGTTTAATATTTTGTTCCAAAATTTTACAATAATGGTAGTTTTATTTACTCCGCATAATGAAGCGTTATATTTACACATTTATTACAACGGTCTGGTAGACAGAAATGACATTATAGTAAACAACACAACACTGGAAATAGAAGAATATATACAGGGTGGTCCGAACTGTATTCCGGAAACTTCGGCAGCATATTCTGCTAATAAAAGTAAGTAAAAAGTTCGTATAAATGTATGTCTTAAAACGCTTAGTTTCGGAGATACAGGGTGTAGAAGTTTTAATTTTATTTCGATTTTTTCCAAATAATTTCTGAAGTAACCTCAATATTTGGATGAAAATTGGTATCTGGGAGTTTTTTGACAAGAGAAATTTGATTTTGATGTCAATATGACTCCTACTTGTAGAGGGCGCCACCTACAGGGTTTTAACTGTTTTGAAGAGTAATAACTTTTCGTTCGTACCTGTATAAAACTATTGAGTGGAAAAATATACATTTACGTGATTTTTTACGTAAAAAATGTCTCTTGGTAAAAATCGCTACGAGCAACCGTTACCAAGATATTTTGAATGGAAATAGGCAATACATGTCATTATTGACAAAAAATAAACAAGTTGAGTAGATAGTTATTTGACTGAAATGATAAATTTGGAAATCTTTTATTTTTTTAAATTACTCATAAATTTTTCTTCGAAAAAATGATGATAAAACAGTTTATGTTGACTTTTGACACAAAATCATTTCAAATTTATGATTTCAGTCTAATAACTATTTAGTCAACATGTTTAATTTATGTCAATGTTGACATGTATTGATAATTGAGATTCCAAATATCTCGAGAACCATTACTCATAGCGATTTTTACCTAGAGACTTTTTTTACGTAAAAAACGTCGTAAATGTATATTTTTGTACTCAGTAGTTTTATACAGGTACGGACGAAAATTTATTATTCTTGAAACCAGTTAAAAAATATGTAGGTGACGCCCTCTATAAGTAGGAGTCATATTGACATCAAAATCAAATTTCTCATGTCAAAAAACTCCTAAACACCAATTTTCATCCAAATATTGGCGTTACTTCAGAAATTATTTGGAAAAAATCGAAATAAAAATGAAACTTCTACACCCTGTATCTCCGAAACTAAGCATTTTAGGACATACATTTATAAGAACTTTTCTACTTATTTTTATCTGCAGAATATGCTGTCGAAGTTTCCGGAATACAGTTCGGACCACCCTGTATATATTTGGGGCAACTAATACACAGCTCGGGATCTCTACTACCAGAAATTCACAAAAGAATTAAGTAGGAGTATGATGGAGTACTTATGAAATAAACTCAATCATAGTCAAATCTAGAATTCCACTTTATCTAAAGAAAAAAACATTCGCATATGCAAGCGAAACCTGGACACTTAAAAAAGACATAGGACATTATTAGGAAACTGCAGATCGCAAAACGCTCAATAGATCGAAATATGCTGGGAATAACAAGAGGGACCGTAAAAGAATAGAGTGGGAACGACAAAAGACCCAGGTAATAGATTTCATCAACAGAATCAAATCCTTGGCAAGAAGGGCGGAAAACAGATGGACCATAAAAATTAGAGCATGGTACCAACGAGGAATCAAGAGACCTAGAGGAAGACCAAATCTGAGGTGGAACCATGATATTAGGAAATTAGCAGGGATAACTTGGGCCCGCATAGCCAACAATAGATAACAATGGGCCCTACTACAACAAGAGTATCTAAATATATGAGTCATAATTGGAAATGGTGGAACAGGCTGAAGATGATGATGATGATGAATGAAGCGCTTATGCTTCATTTGGAACCTCGAATTATTAGAAGAAATTGATAAATTCAATTATAATTTATATCTTAAAGTGTTTGCGATCATTCAAAATGTTAGAAAAAATTCAATATAATAGAATCGATAGAGTATCCTATAGTAGCAGTTTGCAGTTGTCAGTTGTATCCTTGTAGAATATAATATCTACGGGAGCGGGAGGGGGTTAATCATCGCAACCAAATTACAGAATTATTGTGTCCTTTTTCTTCAGTTAAAACTCATCAAAGAGTTTTAGGGCTGCCTGCTGATAGTACTCTCCACAGATTATTGTATCGGTAAGTCCATTTAAATTTCGTATTTTTTGCACTGGACGTGCGTTTTGCTAACCATGTTGGCATTAGTGTTGCACAAGAGTCTTGAAAAAGTCTTGCAAGACCAAGACAAAGAGTAGATAAGACAAGAGACGACAGTGAACAAAGAAGTCGAATTTCGCGAGAGAGACGCAGATATATTAAAATTTAAAGGTCCCATCAAGTCCCATTTTATCTGTTGCCAAGTACATTTCTTTGAAAAATAAACAAGATTTTCTGAAAATAAATTAATAATATAAGAAGAATATAAGTAACGTATGTTAATACGGAAATGTAAATTTTTAGTTTAGGTTGGTTTAGGTTCTTTTTTCGCAATGTACTGTTAATATCAAAGAAACAGAGTGACTAACTAAGTTGATCGATTTCAAAGATAAACGATAAAATCTGAAAATCTGACAACGGCGTACTTTATTTATTCTAACCTATGATTTTAGGACGCTAATCAGCTGTGCTAATCAGGCTTAAACATAAACAAATCTGATTAGTTCTTTTCTTGCATTTTTGCCTTTTTAAAGTGTGTGTTTTAGAGTTTTTCGATATATTATCGTTTTGAGAGTTTTTAAGGTTTAATTTTAGTATCGTTTTTGTTGCGTACTAATTTGTAATTATTGTTAAATATGAATACTGAACAGGACACGAGTAGCAGGAAAAGACGAGATGGTGGCAATGTGTGTGCTTATAAAGACTGCAAAAATAGGTCTTATT